>NC_048896.1:88703976-88714434 GCF_011077185.1 Oxyura jamaicensis | reverse complement strand
TTTGTCGGGGACAGGGCTTACAAAGGTCTTGCATACTTCTCTAGTGATTTCCAACACAAGACACAGGGAACACAGATCACTGGCAAATAAATGTGATTAAGAAGCTTTGTTACTGAAAGCACAACATATCAAGTGATATGTTTCACCATCCTTAATACAGAATACCCACATGAGCCATTTTATCTATTTTATCGTTTTAATGAGTTAATTTTTTGTCACTTTTTGTCTGTTTGTGTTGTTTTGAAGGAGATAGTATTGAGCACTGTTCTGGTACTTAGCTTGGTTCTGTTTTTACTTATCCAGAAAATAAGGCAACAAGTAACAAAGTCATGGTCCTGTGCTAACCCCTGGATAACTACTTTCTTAGTGTAAGAATTGTGTATCCTTTAGTAGATAGGATTTTCTTTTATTCTGCTTTAAGATCTGCTGAGGAGTGGTAGAAGATGTACAGTGGGCAGTGGCATTGTGTCAGGCCTTAATACCCTTTACCTGCTTCCAGGAAACAAAGATCTTCCGAACATGAAACCTCACCGGAAAACAAAGTGGTTGCAAAACAGTAACTGTGTACTTCATCTCATTTCTAAATTTACTGTGATTAAATAAAGAAGGAACTATTTTAATCGCTAAATCAAACTAGGGATTTAGGGATAAATTTTCACATGCATTTAGCTGAGCAGTGTGATATATACGCAAGATTTTAAACATGAATTCTTCACATAGATTCGTGAATGCTAATCATCAGGTATATTCTTGTATTGAAGGGCCTTCTTTTAATCTTATATTTCTAGATAATTTCCCTTGCGGATGACAATTCAAATGCTATGTTTCTACTCATAGACCCAGACCTGCCTCCTCTGCTCAAACTAAAATTGTAGCCTGTCTCTCAGAAATCCCATCCCAAATACGTAACTGTCAGATTGAGCTCATTGTGACTCAAATAGAACTTTTACTTTTCTCTGACTTTTTTACTTGACTGATATAACCTTATCTCATTCATATCCATTCAAAATGCTTCTGCAGTGGTAGTCTAGCCACATCCTTTAGCCACACCAGCCTTCTTCTAACTCTCCACTGTCTTCGGTTTTGTTATATCAAACACATTCTGTCTTTCTGTTCAAAGCCTCATGTAGCCCGTTCCACCTCTATATATCTTACTAAAGCAAAGGCAGCTTTTGCCCCAGACACAATGAACTGCACCATATGATCACCTTGTGTGACCTCTACTCACCTCAGACCTTTACATTTAGCAAATAGACCCATATATTAAACCCAAAGGTTTCAATTAAACTGAAGCATTTTAATTCTCAGGAGACTAACCTGTGTTTCACAAGCAGAAAACAAGAGCGATCACCTTTGCCTGAGGCTTTTACGATGGCCTGAATGATTCAGGAGGTCAAACAGGCCGTTGGCTGTAGAGGAAGGGGGTAAAAAAAGACAAATGAATCTTCATGTTCCTGCTCCCCTGGCTGGGAGGGAAATCTCATCCTGACCCTCAATGAACCCTGTATCCCCATACCAAGATACATCCATCAGTCCTGTAGACAGAGGGGTTTCCTCATCAGTTCAAAGCACCCACTTAAGCTGTGAGCCATCTAGGATGCCTCTGAAGAAGGGAGGAGATAATATTTGACCTAATAAATGTGTCTCTTTTAATGAAACCTGGTGTCTTTTGGATGTATTTCAAGGCTGACTAAGATGCAAGTCCTGACAATCTTTTTCTGCAGCAGGGGTAGGTGCAAAGCCTCACAAGCATTTTTTTTTTTTCTGTGTTCTCTGCGTCTAATACTGTGGGAATTGATGAATTAGCTTTGTCTTCAGTGGGAACACTCATAGGGTATCTTCTATTCAGTTGGCTACTTCCATAAATTGTGTACAAACTTAATCACGAGGCCTCTAAGTCTTCATCAAATTCAGATGAAGTTGTCCAACTGGTTTTAGATGTGTTACCATGAGTACAAATATGCATGGATGGGCACAGATGGCACGCACTGGTGGCTATGGATTGGGAGAAAAAAAAAAAAAAAAAAAAGGAGGAGTAATAACTTCTTCCTCATCTCCAATACTATTGGCTAAAGACAGGAGATTTGATTATAGCCATTATTTTAATACAAAACCAGGATTGTTACAAGAGCAGTGAAGGCCATGCACAAAGCCTTACATGCAGAAAGAAAGGACAGAGCAGGAAGACTCCAGTACAGATACCAGATTCAGGAGGAACCAGTTGAGACCCTTCAGCCCCAAACCTAGAAACCACAGAGGTTCCCTGTTTTTCCTCTTGAAGCTAATGAAGCATCTCACAATTTAGCTTAAATCGATAGCCAGCACAATGCATTGCTAACTAAGCAGCAATACATATGTACAATCACAACTAAGAAATGCATGGGATTTCAAATTGCAATATATCAATATGCAAATGGCAATATATTAATATATACAATGAGGGCCACCAGAATCCATAAGGACCAGCCGTTGAACCTCTGTCTCTTTATTAAACTACTGGTGCACGCTTCTTGGCTTTCTCCTGTGCCAGTCTTCAGACTGTGGAGAAACTCCCTCTAACCATGAGGTTGTATTTATCTCCTCTCACATCCCCTCACAGTCACCAGCTTTGCTCTGAGATCTGCAGAAACTTGACAAAGCCCACAAAGGGTGTGAAGGGTGAAGGCCCTGCTTACCAGGCTGAAAACTCTTACTTACCACGTAGTCTTTTCCCTGAACTCTGGGGCTGCCTACTTCTCTCTTCTTTCGTCATCTGTATTTTGGCATTTTTTCAGGCCAGGGCTGTATACTGAGCCTGTGTTGTACAGTGCCCAGCAGAACAGGGGCCTGGACCATCACTAGACTTCCTAGGTACTTTGGGTAAATAAATTACTAATGGTAATCTGCATTCAATAAATTGCTTTAGGGACTGGGGGGGGGGGGGGGAGAGGGGGCATTTTCTGTAAACCAACAATTTTTGCTTGCCAAAGAAAAAAAAATCCACATACATATCTGCAGATCCAAACTGCAAAGAGGTCACTCCAAACAGCTGAAAGAATTTCCCTTCCCCCAAGAGAGTAATCATCAAATATGTTGTTTGAGGAAGAAGAAGTGCAATTTTAGAGTGTATATTTCCTGTTTCAGTTCATTTTTAATGTTCTGAAGCCAGCAGGTACTTTATTTATAACAAGTGATTCAAACTTTGTAATTAAGATAGATGTTTTATTTTTTTTACAAGTGGTGCATTTTAAAACTAACTTTATTTATATGTACGTGCATTTATATGTATATCTGTCCGTACGCTAAGGCCTTATGTGAAAAAAAAAAAAAAAAAGCAAACCTCACAACAGCAATGTAAGGCTCTGCCTGTTTTTTTCCCTGGTTACCAACCTTGTACAAATTAAAAGCACATTAGCCACTTTGAAAATAAATCTGACTACAGTTCAACCTCTTCTCTTTAGAGTTTTAGTTTGAAGATAGCATTGGCATTCCACTGCCTAAGCCACTTGAGTGAATTTCCTGATTTTGCTTGGTTGCTTAATTTCCTGTTGGGCTCACATTTTGCCTAATTCAAGACAAAAAGACCCCTATAAATTGGATGAATGATTGAAATTGCAGAGCTGGACATAGTAATTTGATTGCAGTTCAGTATGTGCCTCTCTGAACAGAGGTAGAATTTCTGAGACATGCGTGTAAGTAACTCTAAAAATGTCTCTAATTCAGCGTTTTCTCCCCTTATTGAATTACCCATGTATGCATCTAAATATCTGTTATCAAAGGTCTTCTCTTGGTGTTTGGCTTTTAATGTGTGTCCATGACAAGTTTTGCCTTGTTATGACATCACTCTTAAGTCTCTAAAACAGGACAAAAATAAAACAATAGGAAGTGCTACAGTCTGTTATTCATAAAAGCACTCTAGCAGCACTTAGGAGTACATTTGAAACAGATCTTCTCTGCAACATTTTTTCCAGTGTTGGGTTTTGCATTCAATTTTTAAATGCTCGGGATTGTGAATGGGGCTAAATAATGCGTTAGCAAGAGCTTATAAATTATGGATACATACAATTTAAATATCTGACCTGATTGTTGTACACATCTTGTCTATACATTGCTTATCATGCTGTACAAAATTGCTAAACTGTAAAAGCTAAAAGTGGTCTTTTTTTTCCTGACTTTCCTTCCTCAGAGAAGAATACTGCCTATGGTGGGTTTAAATGCTTAGAGGTCAGATCAGTGGAAGGCTTTATGAACCAAAAGATGCACTTCGCAATTGTATCTGAACACCATCAGCCTGGGCTCAGCCTGATCTTTCCTGGGAAGGATTTCCAGGGCACCTCCATCTGAGAATGCAGCCTTTCACAGCACGAGCAATGCTCCAGGAGTTAGCCAGCATATCACCTGTATGGAGCTGGAAGCTTAAAGATTGAAACTCTGCACAGATTGAGGCTAAACAAGAGTCAGGATGACACCCTGTTATAGGGGCCGCTTCTGGAATATCAGTTATTCAAGTTCCTTTTCAGTCAAGAACTTGCTGATGCCCGGTTATTAATACAGGTGAGCTGAACACTTGTTGCAATAAAATGTTAGCATGACTGTAGATGCTTGGGCCACAACTCTGAAAGGGCTGTTGTGAACCACATTTCCAGCAGCCTGATTCACTTCAGACATGACAAATGGATCCTGCAGGAAATGAAAATGCTGTGCCTTCTTTCCTGGAAAATATTGTTATTATTCTTAAGCATCGCTCTTGTATGTGTCTTTTTTCAGATGGTCCGTTAGTGGCAGGGATCTCGCTTACTTGTACATCTGGTTAATGGCCTAGAACATCATCGCTGTTTACAGTTATTTCTAACAGGAACTGAGATCAAAGATCAAGTTAATGGAAGAAAGAACAATGAAAGATGAGAGCCAGTCCTCTCTTAGGAGGGACTATATGCTGCCCTTGCGGAGCCTTATCTGATAAGTATTTTTCCATCTCTGACGACTTTAAGCCCGATCCTGTGATCTTAATATTGACAAGCTTTGTATTTTAAGTAAGGCCGCATTTAATTTGGACACGTTTTTAACTCACCACCCTTTCGATTCTTCCAAAATCCATTTTGCCTAGTAAGAGCTGTAATACTGCCTCTAAAAATACTGTGCCGAGACATACAGCTGTGAGCTTGGACTTAATCTGAAGGTTGCATCATCCTCTGGGCGAAGAAATAAGAAAGAAATAATCTTTCAGAAGAGCTGGGTACATATGGATCTAATAGCACCTTGAGACCTTACAGACTAGGTGTCTTTAGCAGTGGGCTTCATGTTTTTGTCTGTACAACAGCAAATTCAAAAACGTGTACGTAACATAAACAGGACCAAGCTACTATGACCGATTTGGGTGCTTCTATTTTTATTTTCTTTTCTTTTTAAGCTAGCTAGGAGCAGCCATGGTTTAAATTAAACCCATCACTTCCACATAATTGAAGAGGGATTTACAGATGATGCAGACGCTTTCCATGCCAAATGTTGTGCATGTACAGAATGAGAACCAACAATTACAATTAATTTCTGAGCCTGCACTCCATACCGAGGAATCAGCAAAGAGCTCCCTTATCACCGTGCATGCGCAGGGGAAGGGCACTATGGCATTTTGGATGCATTTTAATCAATGATATCAGCACCTGGAAGTTGTGAAATGATTTCGTTTGCCTGCATTTGTCCAGGCCAGCAAGAAAACTGCTGGGATGGCGAAGGGTCGGGCAGCATCACAGGGCTTTAAGCAGAAGTTGGGGCAGACAAAGGCGGCGACTGTTGCATTCCACCTGTTATCTCTGGGAGTCAGCAGCACTGCCTTCCCCCTCCAGCCTCCCGGCAAGTCCTGGCAGCACCGAGATAACATTTCGCCTCAGATCTACTCGTGCCAGGTTATCGATGAAGTTAGGAAAACGAATACCTTGAGGGAGCGAGGCTAGATTTTCAGCTTGCTTAATTTATGGGCCAAGTCTGGACTGGCGAACCGAAAGTCCAGCTGTTGGTGTTCTTTGTCATCCAGCTTTTAGGGGATGTCATTTTGCTATGGCACGACATAAAAGAGGGCTTTAAGAATACTTTGCAGCCCAGTAATGGTGGCTGACTGCTGCCTTCTCTGGTTACAGCTAACAGCACATTCTCACCACCTCTCTCCTCCAATTCTGTTTGTTCACAGGCCCGGGGCAACTGGAATATCTTTCTTTTGTCCCACACTCCTTTGTTACCGTGGCAACTAATGGGCAAATATTATAAATATTTTTTTTCTTCTTCTTTGCAAGTAGACCGGTAAGTTTTCAGGACCACACACACAGAGTACAGGTAGCTCGAATCGGGGCATTATTAGCATGTGGAAAGCGTGGGTTTAAGCTAGGCCGCGGGCCGGCTCCGTTCCAGTGCCCATCTCCCCGTCACGTAGCACATCTCTGCATGGGTAATGCCCAATGCCAGCCTGTGGCTGGTGTCACCAGCAGATAAAGGGACACCGAAGTGCTCTCCAGGACCACCCCGAGCTCATCCTAATCGTGTCACTGGTGGAAATGGAGCTCAGCCCTTGCGCAGGGATTTAAAGGCCAAGCTTGCACTCCCAAGGGGACGCTGCAACCCACAGCCCTTTTGGACACTGCAGCCACCAACTGGGAACCAAAGTCACTGTCCCCTTCCATATGTGCTGGTGGGACACATGGAGGAACATCAGTAACTCCTCCTGGGAGCTGCAGGAGGGGATTCACCTCCGGTGGCTGCCTTTGTGCAAGTCGAAACCCTTGCGTCAGCGCAGGGCCCCACCGGGCAACACTGCCGTGCAGCAGCAATTACAGCACCAGAGCTGTAGACAAGCGTGGACTTCTTATTTCTGGTTCAGAGTCTGGGAAGAGATCCTTGCCAGCTGCAGCTGCTGGAAGGTACAGCGCCTTGGCATGGTCATTAGGCTGATGGATCATCTGGCGTCAGACCCAAGGAAGCCTGAACACTCTCATCTGCACCCTCTGGATCCAGGAGCTAGCCAGAAGGTCTTGAGTTTTTTCCCTAACCTGTGATTTGTTAAGCACCCGGCAACATCTGTATCACTAGGGTATTTCATGGGAAAGTTTTCTTTTTGTTGGTTACGTGTTGCTGCTTGCACGTTTTTTTTTTTTTTCCCTTGTATCTAGACCATCTATTCTTTTCAAGTGACAGATACTAAAAGTAGTAAGCTGTAAAAACATGTACCACCAGAGTTATAAAGGAAATCTCTTGGGAGACGGTAAAACAAACCAAGTCCCAAACACCCTCCCCTTCCCCAAGCTGCCAAACCACCTCCTTTTCTACCTCCCTGCCAACAGCTCAGTTCTTCCACAATACCTACAGGGAGGGAGGTGGGAACAGATTAAAACCCCGAACGCCAGGTTGCTCCCTCCTCAAGGCTTCCCAGCACGTACGGAAGGCCTGGGGAATACGGGGGAAGGGGAAAAGCTGGAGGTGCCCCGTGCAGGGCCAAGCAAGTTTTCAGCCGCATAAAATAAATTTTATTCCAATCTCGCCGGAGCCAGCGTTGAAGGATTTCAGCGAGGCCAACACTTGACCTTTAGCAGACAATAGCCACGGCCCTAATTGGCAACCGCTCATTGTGCCTTTGCGTGCGTTTTGAACAGGCGGGTTTCATGCTCATTCCCCTGTAGGCTCAGGTCTGGGGCTGCAAAGTGGGAAGCAGCGAAGGTTTGGTGATTTCCGATTGTTCTATAATGCCACCTGCTGACTCGCGGGCGACAGTAGCCAGTGTATCAAAAGTCCTTTCACACAGCCCGGCTTTAAACTTCGGCGCTATTTATATTAATGGGATCATTCAATGCATTTCACTCGCGTTCTGATTTAGAGGCTGAGGACTGACCTAAGTTACAAATCCCAACTGAACACCGTAAGATATATTGGACACTAGCTATTGGGCTGCAGCTGGGTTGCGACTACAAAATATAACTATAAAATAACTAAATATAACCAGATCTGAGTCACCCTTCAAGCAAGACACAGATTTCATCATCCACAGCAATTCATGCAAAGATGCGTGGAATAGAGAGGCCCCCATCCAGAAAAAGGCTCCAAATCACCTACTTTGCAAAGCCTGGGAAAGTTCAAACTGGAGTGAATGTCTCACCTTGAGCTTAATCTTGTAGCAAAGGGAAAAATCATGACCCTTTTATCTAATGAGAATTCTCTCTTCTTGGACTCATCCCATTACACCAGTTTGTCCTTGTTCTTCCCCATTTCTCTGCCTTGACTGAGATCCTGTTTTCACCCCACATCTACGGCCAGACTTCTTTATTGGGGTTAACATTAGCCTTGCAAGGCGTCATGCTCCCAACACACCCCAGCTACCCTGACATCCTCGTGGGGCTCCTTCCCTTAGCTCTGCAGCACACTGTTGGTTTGTGCTCCTGGCACCAGCCCTATTGTCAACGCCATAAATAAATTCTTTGTGCAGGTTTCCACCAGCACCCGGAGCAAATCCTTACATCTGCCTTATGAGTTCCAGGTTAACACGCAGGGTGTACATTTTTCAGTGGGCTTCTGGCATGGGGAGTTTGATACTCTCCAGTGGAGACAGGCACTGCAAAGCCTTTGCACCACTTTTCTCCTTCTGGCACCTTAATGGGGTCTAATTTTTGCACTGGCCTCCCACACATTTAATAAAAGACGCACATTCAAGCAGGCTTTGTGCCCAGAACGCAATTAAGCATCCAACTGTCCGATCTGTGTGGCCAAATCCACGGCGTTCCCGGGGGTTCTCAGGTGCAGGTTCACACTGGTTCATCAGGTTTCCATAGGGGGGAGGAAATGTAATTTAGCTCTTTCGGTCTTAGTCATTGAAAATAAAAGGGGAGTAAGTGAAGCTTGTCTTTGGCGGTAGGAATGGCAAACAAACCAGGCATGATTCTTTATCTTAAAGTGAAATTTGCAAGTGAACAAGGCATTATAATTGATGCAGATTTAAAGATATAAGGTGAGGCTATTCTGTGTTTAGGTTTAAATGACAAACCTTATCTCACTTTTCCCATCCCCTCCCTTTTTCTTCCCTTGCACAGCAGAATGCTTTACCATAATTTCTTGAGACCCAATCCTCAGAACTGCCATTCCCCAGCAATTTTTAGGGCAGCTGGAGATATTTAGCAGCCCTGAAAAAAATCCCCCCTACCAGACCTTTATTTAAACACAAGCTGACCACAGAAATGTCATAATACCTGAGACAAGCAGTTTTGTTACATGCTCCAGGTCATTCCGTGGCACTAGCAAAAACGTTACATGTGATGAAAAAAAACCTAAAGCCACAACACAGAAAATATCTGACTCGTCAGCCCACACGAACACGTGGAGGGGTGTGGAGATATATATATATGGAAGATATATTAGGTCTGTTTAGTTTGGGACCTGGCTTCAATGTGCTGCAATGCCAGGCAAGAGGGGCATTCAGAGGTCCCTTTGGAAAGGAATTTTAGGTCCCAGGGGGTGGCTCTCTGCTGTTGCAGAGAACCTTGACATTCAACCACCACTGATCCCAGTGGCAATGTCTGCACTGCTAATAGATCCAGACCTGAATCGGACATGAGCTTTGGACTATTACTGGTATCGTTCCTCATGTATCTGTGGACTGTGTCCATAAGTACCCTAGCAGGGGATGGCAAGCATGACCTGGAGGACAGCAGACACTCCTAAAAGGCAGTGTGGACAATGCAGAGCCAGCTCTGGCTCCCTCTGTGGATCTCCAGTGTTATCCCAGCAGGCTTTACATCCTCAGGGATGTCTGGCCCCTTCTTGTGCTGCATTTCTGGGCTCACGGCCCTCAGTTTCGTATTACGAAAGCACCACCTTGACGGGATGCAGCTCAGCCCTTGTGTTGGTTTGGACACTTTAAGCGTCAAAGTACAATGTCTTAGGCCTACAAGGCCACCACGTGGGCCCAGAGGGGACCATAGTGCCATATAGTCTACATGTAGCCACTTTCTTTTGTGCCAGAAAACATCACCTACTCCTTCTTTATTTAACAACATAAATGTCACTTAGGAAACAAACATATCCACCACCTAGGACTTACCAGGGGCAAAGTCATGAATTCTGCCATGAGTTTAATGGACCCCAACTCTGCAACACTAAAAAACACCACGGAAGGATTGGTTTCCTCTGTTTGTTTAGGCACTGAGAACAGGGAGGTTAGAAGACCGCAGGGAATAACTGATGCCAGAAAAATAGTCTAGGATGAATGGAAAATAATGAAAAATATTTTCTAGCTGTATTCCTGAATGACAGAGCTTCATTAGTACACTAATGCATCGCGTATTATACTGTTTAGGAGGATATTCAGCCACCCGGAGATATATCCACCCAGAGATGGAGCGTAACCTTTCTGTTGTCACAGCAGCTTCCTTTGCATGGGGTTGGGCACAACATTGATTTTGCCCCTCAGCTGTAACTAAATAAGGAAATACAAAAGTGTGCAAAGGA
>NC_048896.1:88643062-88703876 GCF_011077185.1 Oxyura jamaicensis | reverse complement strand
ACTTCCTTCCTTTCCTTCCACCACACCAGGAGAGACCTGGTTTTATGTCAGGCTGCCTGGAGGCAATGCCATGGTCCTGGAGAACTCACCCAAGCTCCAACCCTACCAACTCCTCCCCAGCCTACCTCGGTCCTGTCCCAGGTTATGCCTGCAGCAGAGATCAGGAACCAACTTTATCCCTACTGCGGGACTGCTCTGGGACAGGAACACTCAGCTTTTGCTAGCTCAGCTCTAAGCACATTGCATCACTGGCTGTAACAAAGCTGAGAAGCTTCAGTGCTAAGCTGGATGTGGGTGGTCAAGCTTTCCACCTCCCTTAGGACTGCATCCCAAAGAATGAATGGAGCCTGGCCCTTGATGGCAAGAATATGATTTCTGAAGGCAGAGCCCATGAAACTCTTGCCAGTTGCTGGGCGAAGGCAGTGATGTGCCAGAGTTGCCAGAGGCGTGAAGCAGCATGGCAGCAGACAAACAGCTCTGCTGATATTTCAGGATTCTCCTGTGACTTCATTTACTGGGACAGAGCCCATGGCCTCACTGATGGAAGCAACAAACCTCCAAGCCTAGCTGTCGGAAGGGTTACAGGACAGTACAATTGTATATTGATGTAGGATTTACTCAGTCTCCGTTTCGCATGCCCTTTCAGGGCCTTCTCAGGGCCTTGCAAGGAAGCTGGTCCTAAGAGTAGAACTGCCCTCAGCAACAGGGCTTTTTGCCCCGTGCACTTTGCCTCCTCACAAACCGGCCCGAAACCACTAAGCTTGATTGGAAGCAGGCAAAAATGATGGAATTGGCGCCGTGCTCTGTGAGGTGATGTGTGATCCCTGCTGCAAACTATAAGAGATGTCTGATATTTTGTGTCAGCCATCTGGGCCAGGCTGAACCCAATCACTTGCAGGTGAAGTGTTGAACCCTGGCTCCAGGTTCCTCTTAATCTCTTGCTCTGTCAGATATTTACTCTGTGTATAACCTCCACAAGAAGAAAAAAAAAGATTGACTTTAAATATTTTAAGTAATACATAAGTAAAAACTCACTTTAAAAAACTCACATATGCTTCTGTATAATTGTCTAATATTAATTGCCATCTCTGTGGTAAATACTGTGAAGGTACATTTGTTTTAGTCTGCAGATCTCTTCTGAGCAATCCAGAAGGTTGTAGATTTAATAAGGAATCAATGTTTAAATGTACTTTTTATTTCATTAGTTATATATTAGTTATGTTTTCAATGCCTTTTAATGAGAGTGAGAGAGAACATGAGAAAAACTTGCTCTGGGTGGTTACTATGAAGAACCTCAAGTCTGAAAACACTTTGAAAAAACAACAGATGTTGCCCAGTGTTTCTGTTGCTTTCTAAGATTATTGGTGTAAATGAAAGTAATGCTGATGTTTTCGTTCCAATTTGGAAATAAAGGCTGGTTAAGGAATAACATTAGAGACTGAAAGTAATTACCTATTTCCAACAATCTTTGGATGGGATATTTTTCAGAGAAAATGGGAAGCAGTAAGGGACAGTCTGCTTGCTCTTCTGGTTTAGAGCAACCTTAAGCCTTTGCATTTTGGTAATCTTCCCAACCCAACTCCAGATGTTAAGTCTGGCTGGCTGAAGGAGGGAAGATATGCAGAAGCAAACGTACCAGATACCCAAGATTAGCATGGACCTAAAAGTTATGCAGTCTCAGGCTTTCATAAGTGATTGGAGCTCGCCGGCTGTTCCAAATATGGGACAGAGATTTGGAAGTGGAATACAGCTCTTGTCCTCTGCTACCTTCTACCACAGCTAGAGATGCACAAAGACTATTAACACTTTACCAGGCTACAACTGACCCATGGTAATGACAGCCCGGCTCCTACTCCTTCCCTTGGGGCAAAAAGCAAGTCATATAGAAACTTTGGGCAACAGCCTTGAAGACATAGTCAGCAGGGACGGACAAGATGGACCTCACTTTAATTTATATGGGGAGAAGTCACAGAACCAGCGCTGGAGTTTCTCCCAGCCAAACATTGGTGGGGCCCCAGTGCTATGCCCGAAGCCTGCATAGAAACAAGGTGTAGATACCAACAAATAATTTTACAGGGCTTCTCTTCTCTTAAGAGCTCTGCTCCATAAGGGAAACTGCCTGGGAGGCTCACTTACGCTTCTTCCATACTGGACTGTTGAATTCAATGCCCCAAAACAAACAAACAAAAAGTAACCATTAACACTGAATCTGGTGGTCTTTGTGCACAGCTCCCCCTACTTTTCCCTTGAAATTTGTATAATATCAATGTTAGTATATGGAAGGGAAGAAACATGAGGTAGAAAATCATGGTGTAATTTAAAACTATGGGCATGAAATACCTGGATGGGAGGAAGAGGACTCTGCATTTAAGACTCCCACTGCCTTTTCAGGGACTTGGGGCTACCAAAACCACCCAGCTTCACCTCCTGAGTAGTACAGGCCACAGGATTTCATGGAGCCATTATCACATCACAGGCCGCGGGACTTAATTATCACACCAAGCCACATAGAAAGACATTTCATTTTCATTCAGAAACACCAATGAATTTAGCGTGTATCTTGATAAGCTACTGTCAGGGATAGCCACCACCACTACCAGTCTGTGCCTTAATTCAAATTATTTAATTCAGGCTTCATTTCCCCCAGCTAAAGCGACCGGCATATGACTGGGGAAGCTCTGATCACAGCACAACAGGCAGAGTATTTTCAGACAAATAATCTGATCCAGCCTGGAGTAGGCAATGCCCCTTTCCTGGCTGGTTGGATCAGGGGAACATAAAGTCTGTAAGGAACTTTACTCTCCGGTTCTGCTTTTAACTCAGAAAGGGAGAATCAGCTCTGAAACAAACACCTTTACACCTTGTGGATCATGAGAAGGAGGTGCTGCAAAAAGGCGAAGCACAGTAAAAGTCACAAAGATCTCCGGACTGAACAGAGGGAGGGACGTTTCTGCAACCACTGGTCTTTGGCATATTTTTTTTCAAATGCCTTAATTGTGTTCTATTTCAGTTTTAATTCATGTTACACAAGACAAAGGGGGAAAAAATGTTTGTAGTTTGGATAGGTCAGCCACAAGACTGATGGTTTCAACAGTTTCTTGGATAGCTGACTAAGAGCTCAGAAGACATAACAGGAAAGGAAGCACAGTTTTATATTAAACAACAGAGGCCTCGGAAGGTTTTGCATATTTTGACTCTGATGGCAAAAAAATACTGTCATTTGCCAATAGAATTGGGAAAATACTCCCTGAAGAGCAAAGGGAAGCCATGGCTTTAACATCAAGCCATGTCTTAATGCTGAATGATGCATTATCTGTTGATGGGAATAATTAATACAGGGCTTGCCCAAGAACCTGGAAGGAGGAGGTAAGTGTATGAGAGAGCATCTCCTGCCTGCAGACCCACTAGGCAGCCAGCTCAGTTGTCAGGACATCGCCATGCCTTGGCATGGATGTTGAACTGGAGACCAAAGTCCACCCTGAGTTTGGTCGGGTGGATCATCCTCTAACAGCCGCAAGCAGCAGGTACTTCAGGACAACGAGACACCGAGGGTGATCACTGTAACCCAACCACAGGAGATGTCTGTTCATTTACAAACATGAGATTTATATCTCCTTTAAATTAAGGATGTGAGCCACTGAGAGCAGCAAAACGAGACAGCATTAACCTCCCCAGAGTATTCATAACCATCCTTGCTTGATTTCCTTTTTTAAGAAGAGTTTCAATTGCAGTACTGGCTAGAGCTCAAAAGAATTCTAAAAAAAAACCACCCTTATATCCTGATATTATTTAACAGGGCTATGGACAACTGATGTTTCATCTTCAGTTTCTTCAACTATCTTTAAATGTTATCTGAAATGCTTCCCAGATGATTGGATTCCTGAAAACAGATGTATTGGAAAAAGCCATTGTAAATGCCCCATTGCAACATTAATGGCGAGGAAAAAAAAAAAAACAACAGTGCTCCAGCAGCCCCAGAACCATGCTGCTTACACCTGGCAGGGAAAAAAAAAAAAAATAGTTTTTGATTTATATTGTGGTATTAAATAAAGTGCCTGTATTAGTTAAATATTTACTTACTGCTTGAAGCAGAAGGTCACTTTTGTCTTATGAAATAGAAGGGAGAACTGCAGCAAGGGAAACTGTTCCTGCTATGTCTCTGACCTCCCGTGTGACATGGGGCAAGTCATCTCTATTGTGCTGCACTTTCCCCGTCTGTAATTGGGACTGATGGGGAAGCACTGGCATGTAAAACCCACATATGACTGTCACATCCATCTTCTCTGTACAGTAAAAGTTTCCTAAATCCCTCTGTATGGCTGATTGGATTTTGCATTTCCCCAAACATCTCCAAAAGGAAGGTGAGCTTTTGTCCAGCTGCAGGCCCGTGCTCCTGCTCAGTTCGCAGGCAGCTCCGGCTTTTACTGCCTGCTGCCCTGGGACGCTGGAATCTTGCACCGCACATTGCACTTTGATGTGACATTGGCACAAGGAGGATGCTCCCCTCCAGCAATGCACACAGCGAAACCATGAAGTGAAGCGCTGAGTCCAGGCAGGGTCAGGACAGATTCCACAGTTTTTGTGTTGCTGCCGCTGCCTCCTCTTCACTTCTCCCTTCCTGTAACAATTATTGCTCATCAGCACAGATTAACAATTGCACAAGCAAACCCTTGGAACAAATGAATTCAGGGCCAAGGGCCAATCATAGTTGGTGGAGCTTTGCCACAGACTTTAAATGGGATTGGGATCAAGCCCTGAAGTCTTCCCCTGTGCTTCCTCTTTTCACCCCTTCATGTGCTGCACATGTGCAGCTTGCTGGCAGCTGCTCTGGCTTTGGGACGAGGCACTGCCAGGTACGAGCTCCAGAAGCTGCTCTCATAACCTCCCAGCATTATTCTCCACCCACTCCCTGGCCCTATCTTTCTGCTACGAGTTGTTCTAGCTATTTTATGGCTCCTTTTAAAAGGTAAAGACAAAAATAGATCTCAATTCATTCTTACAGGCTTCCGTTGGTCTGTGAAGAGCTTAAAGGTCCTCTCACCTCATCTCTTGTTTATCTAGTAGCCTCCGGCCTCATCTAGATGAAAGAGCTGCACCAGTTCAACTAGATGTTAATTCAAACCAATTCATTAAACTAATACCAACCCCAGAGCAAGCAGAGGAATGGACGTTCCTGCAGTGTATTAAAACCAGGCTCCTTTCGGCTTGCTTTAATCTGGTGAGAAACTAAGCCAAGGCAAGGAGCGCCCATGGACAGGTTTGCTCTGGTTTTACTGAACATATGGAAAAGAGCAATGCAAATCACACCAGGGAGTTCTCACTCAGCAGAGCCCCGCTTCTCATGCGCCTGCAGGGACCAAGTTATGACTTGAACACGTTCCACTCCAACCCAGCTGTCTCTGGTGCAAGACTTTAGTTTCCTTCCTCGCAGAAGAGAAGCAATCTGTCTCTATTTAAATGCTTTAGAGAGGATTCTTCAAGGCACTTGGATAAATCTGCTCCGGGCACAACAGCACCACAGGCAGATCTAAAGGCCTAGCAGTCTAACTGCACGGCCAAAAATGCTGCTGCCTGCTCCTCACTGCCGTGGTGGCTTGCACAGCTGCAGGAGGGCTGGCAGGGAGCACGTATCCTGCTCGGGTTCACAGCCCAGGCCTCTGCCTTCACACAGGGTGCCAGGGCAGGGTGGGAGCCATGGAACCAGGTTTGGCAGAAGGTTGTTTGGAAAATCGGTGTGCAGCCTTTCTGCCGGTGCTGATGGATCTGCAAGAACCTTCCACACTACAGGGAGGAAATTTGTGCCACCCCAGCAAGGTTCACCAGGGCTTTTTGTCAGCACCCTGGATCCTGGCCTCAGGCTCTGCCATTCAACGGAACTCTGGAACCCCAAAAACTGGCCGGGAAACTTCAACGTACACGTGACTGCCATGAGTGTGCCTCTTGCACTGCTGTGCGTTGGTCAGGCCTCAGACGCCTTACCCAACCCAGGGGCCCTGTTCCAGGCCTTTGATTCATGGCCAGTGTCCCTGCAGGTGGTAATAAAGTCAAAGCAGTGTTTCCATACCACGGTATGGGGGCTGAACAAGAAGCCAGTTAGAGCACAGCTCACCTGAAAAAAAAATAATGGTATCAGTAGGAATCAAAAAAAAACACCCCAAAATAACAACAAAAACAGGAAAGAAGGACAATGAATTCCACTCCAAAGTCCCAAAGTCACTATTCAGTGAAAACAATCCCAAAAGGAATGAAGGGAGGGATGGCACTGGAGCATTTCTACTTGACAGTGCTGCCCTCTTTTCAGTGGCTGCGAAGGACCACATCACCTCTTGTCGAGATCTGACAAGTGTTATAGGGAACATGAAGCCAGACTCTTCTCACAGGTGCCTACTGAAAGGATGAGAGATAACAAATCTAGGCTGCCTCTATGAAATTCAAAAGGATATTAAGAAAAAAAATACTTCATAATGACAGTGGTTAAGCACAGGGCCAAAGAGATGGTAGAATATTCAACACTAAACCAGGCAAGGCCCTGAGCAACTTAATCTAATGTTGGGGCTATCTGTCCTTTGGTACTACCCAGGTGTTCAGTCATCCAGAAGGCAAATAGGAAACTTGAATGTCTGCAAAATGGTGCCAATCACAAAGTAACATAGAAGGTTTTCCACCAGGAAAGCACAAGTGGGAAAGTAGAGGCCTACAGTGAAAGCTCCTTGGCAGCCACCTACCTGCTGAGCGGGCCCTGCTGAGATGCCTTGACTCCAGGGGCCCCATCTAAGCTGGGGAAGTCTGTGAAAATGTTTCCTGATGTTGATAGTATCAGTTGGCTTTCCCCACACTGGTAGGCACTGGGAGTCTAAGTGTAGGTGGCTGCTGGCTCGTTCTGGCACTTCAAAGGTACCTTTGTGAGATGTGTTCAAACAGCACTGCAGCACCGTATAGGGACCTTTAGCAGTGGTCATGAGCCCTAAATTTCCAACACAGTAAATATTCAAGGCAGGAGGAGAAACAGAATTGGTGTTAATGTGGGCGAAAACCTTTAGCATGTGTAGGGACGGTGTAAATATAATGAGGTTCTCATTATTTAAGGAGAAGAAGAGAAAAAAAAGGATGGTTTTGCAAAAGGTATACTGTTTTTACCAGTAATTGAATATCTTTACCTTTTTTGGTCTTGTTTCAAGAAATAAATACATATGTTTTTATGTATGTATATATAGAAAGAAGATTTTAGAGCTTCTGTTTACAAGAAATTTTCATTATGTTAGAGAAAACCTGGTGTTTTCTGCTAGATGCTTGTATATTATGACAGTTCTTTTCATCCAAGTATCTCAAATTATCATGCCAAAGTTTTCACAGATTCAAAGACACAGTTAAATAAGTTTTCAGGAGGAAAATATGCCAAGGGCCATGAAACACAAAAGCATAATCTCTAACTTAAGAAGCCTTTAAGCCACAGATAGCTGGAAGCTAGGAGAGCATACCAGAGAAATCTCAGTGTAGTTCTGTTCTTACCTTCTTTTCTAGCATCCAGCAGAAGCATGGTACTTATTACATACTATTTTCATGTTCTTAACCAGCTCCTTACATCTTTGGTCAGAGAAAAGTGATGATGTGTCCTCTCATGATTTCACTTGTCCTCTTATATCAGCAGATATCCCTATCGCACTTTCATTTCATGGTTTGAGCTCACGGCACACACCACTTTCAGGCAGGTTGGAGCCCAGGCTGAGGTAACCACACATAGGTGTGCCTCCCATTTTGGTATGCCTTGTGCTAAGTGATAGTCCCAGCAGCACCCACGTCCTTTGGCCTGTGCCTAGGCTCTTGAGGTTTGTCCATATCACCACAGCACCTTCAGCTTGGACAGACCAAGGGTTCGACCTCCACCTTTCTCAGCACCCCTCCCTCCCACTGACCCTTTGCAGAGCTGATTCAGGTCCCTCAGAGATACAGGCTCTCTTTTATTCCCTGTGTACTTTTCTGCCTGCTTAACGAGTTGATTCAACGTGTGCCAGAGCTGGCCCAAGGGAGAGGAAGGGAACACACAGCTGGAAGCAGAAGGAAGAAAAGCAAGCTTTTCTCTCACCGTGACAAGCTGTTAAATTTGCTCTTGCCATAAGAGAACTTCTGCCTTCAGGCACAGCTCCACCCTATCTGAAGATCTTCAGTGCATCACCAGTGCACTCCTAGCCTCTTGGTCCCTTCCCATTCTTGCACTGGCTCTGGCTCTTTTTGTGACCTTCACTGAGCTAAATCAAGTGACTGATCTAGCAATTAATTTGGCTTACAAAGGGGTCTGACAACTACAAGAGATTGTACAAAATAAGTAGGAGGGCCATGTGGCTGGCTGGAGATAAAAGGAGAGGGGGAAGAGTAGGAGAAAACAGGGTCCTCATTTTTGGCAGCAGTTAAGTAGCTCATACCCTTATACAAAACTTCATGCATCTTTTAAGTATTTTCCCCTCTATGAGTGCCAGGGTCTTAAAAGAGCCTCAAAATCTTCTCATTAACAAAGCAGCACCAATCTTCAAGCAAAACTGCATTATTTTAAGGCTTGAAAACGTCTCACACAAGCTGGAGGAACAGAGGCCAGATGCAATTTGTCCAGACACATGGTTGGTTTGAGTACCATTTAATACTTTCTTGTTCGGTCAGGATAGGGTAAGCTGTCCTATCCCAAAGCCCACCAGCCTGAGGACCATAGGAGTAGAGGCTCTGGTCTGAATTAAACTTCCAAATACTTGTGGAATTTCATTTACTCATTGAGAGTAACAGAAATCAGCCTGGCCATTGGCATAGGATGTCAGCACAGAAGGTTTGTCAGTCCAACAAGCTTCACTGCAGTAAAGGAATCTCATGTTTCATAAACTTTAATGAGCTACATCAATTATACCTGCTGCTTTAAAATCTGATGCACTTTATTTACAAAATAAAACTATAAACATTTCAGCTAAATAAAGGAATGGTAAATGTTAGTACATACTGATATAATGAAACTGCATCAGAAACATGACTTCTTCCTTTTACAGGATGTAATGATAGGGAAATTAAATTTTGAACTCCATCATTTTTATTTTTTTTTTAATTTAAAATAAAGTGTCTTTTTTAGTTCAAATACTACTTCTACTTTTTCTGGTTCTTTCCTTGCCACCATTTTGCCAGGTGTAAAAGAACCATAATGCTGAGCTACAGCAAATACTTTGAAGTTAGAATGTGCGAAACAGTAACTTGTCCCCTTTGATCCCCTTTGCCTCAGGAGACCAAATGCCTAGGAGAGCTGCCTTCATGAGTGCTTCTCTGTACCTCTTCCCTACTGGGACACTTCTGTTGGTTTTTTTAAACCCAACAATAACCTCAGCTGAGATTTCTCTCTTCACATGCTAATCACTCTAATTTTCCACACATTCCCCACCTGTGGTGTTAGCTCCTTCACCCTGAAGATGAGTTGCACCGGGGAGGAGCTGGTGCATCACAAATGGGTTAATAAACAGGGTGCAGACTTATGCCCAATGTCATCTGTTTGGTGCATCTGTCAGATCTTAGTGGTCTTAGTATGACTCCTAAATGATAAGGTTCTTACAATGATAAGTGTTTCTGATGGATAACCTCTGTTCCATGCCAACAACGGGCTGGATGAGAAGTAATTAGTTTAAGTTACTGCAAGAAAGTAAAGCACATTTAGGAAGAGTTTTGTAAAAGTGAAAATATGGACACATTGGAAATGATTCCCTAGGGAGGTTTCAGAATCCCAGTGATGCATCTGGAGATAGAAAGAGGCCTGGCAATGTGTGCAGGAACGTGATGGGTGAAGCTGATCCTACTTTGGGTAAGGGCAACGTCTTGAGGTCTCTTCCAGTCTTACGTGATGCCTGGCATTAACTAGAACTTGTTTCAGCTGTTGAATTTGGCTCACTTTTTCCCTGCCACTCCACAGAACAGATACGGTTATAAATTAGAGACAGATACAAGTTTCAATAAAGTGCAAGAATGCATGAACAGCTAACAGATTTTAAATTCTGTTGGGTTGTGCCCTATGTCAACAATTGTCAGGTTGCTGTAACCTTCAGCACAACGCAGCCCTAAGTGGTCCTGCAATGTGAACAGAAGATGACATTTCTTTGCCAATACAGCTGCAAAGGATGAGGGAATGAGTTCCTATAGACCTCAGAGCTTTCTGAAAGTTTTTTGATAATTGCTGCGAGATGCCTCACAGACACCTTAATCATGCCCATGTTCATGGAAGATGCTATGGACAATCAAAATACAGTTGTAGATGCAAGAATTCACATCTGGCCAGCCAGATGGACCAGCTGGGAGCCTGGTGGAGGCTCTGTGTTCCAAAACCATGTTTAGCAACTCCACAACAGAAGCCCAGCCCAATTAACACCTGGCTATAGATGAGAAATGTGACATCAGATGAGACAGAAAACCTGATATAATACAACCTGAGAAACATATCAGTCACAGGTTATGCCCTGTGGCCTTCCCAAACACCAAATCTAGCAGCCATCTAAAGTCAGTGAGAGAAATACATTTACTACAACAGACCTTATATCAAACAATTTATCTATAAAACATTTATATATGAGTATCTTTCAGCCACCAAAGTCCACTGAACTAGCTACCTCTTGAAATTTGTGTTGAAAGTGCTGAAATTGTTTTCTACGTATGATGTCTAGACAGAGTTGAAGGTGCTTAGAGAAGAAATTTTTAATTAAATTATTTTTTAAATATAAAAGTCATCCTTCTATTGGCAGAGAAACTTCACAATTTTCATACTTCACTGCACTGAGGGCCAGTTTCTATTTGCTTTGAAGTGTTGCAGAAAGTTGACAGGAGGTTTAAGAAATTATACTGAAACTGGTAGCATCGCTGTTAATGGGCTTGTCTTTTGTTTTGTTAAAGAGATTAGAACTTAGGCCGTAGTAAGCTTTTGAAGGTGATTTTCTTCTTTGCTTTTTCTTCAGATTTCTACACACAACAGACCTCTCAGTATTTTATGTTTCCTCCTTTAAATACAGCCACCCGAATACAAGAGAGCAAACCATTGGACACAGAAGATAAAATAGATTTAAATCATATTTAACATGTGGTGCAGATATTGCACATTCACAGATGTGAAATAAAGAAAACAAGTGAGAATATAAACAGGCTACAAATGCTGACAGAAGAAGCAAGAACCTGTATCTCATCTTGTTTGGACAGCATGGGAAAGAGGGGGGGACAGCCAGAGCAGCTGCAAATAACTACGTCTGTTTCACATTCAGAACAAATCATCTTCTTGCCGTAATTCCTGACAAATAATTTTCTTACCCAACAATTTTTAGGTTGATCCCGTAGGGCTGCTGGGATAATCATCCTGACACTGCAGATAACAGGATTGGGATCATAAATCTCAAGATTCAAGTACATTCACCATGGTCGAGTGACCACCAGCATTTTAAGGGAAGGAGAATATTTTTCCCCTGAAAAGATGAGAGCGCATATGCAGAAAGCAAAGTGAATTACAGAATCTGAATTAGAGAACAAAGCATCATTTTCATTTTCAGTTTGCCATGCACTCCTTATCGTTTCACCCACATTCTGCCCACTAATCAAGGCAAGAGGGCTTGGCTGGTGCAACTGGTTCTCGACGGATCTATTTGGGGCCGTTGCTATTGGAGCAACAGCAAAACCGCCTTTTTTGTAGAAGAATCTAGGCTCTGTCCCAGGATATAAGAGACTTTATCTGAGAACAATTATTTTTGTCTACAGAATGAAAGAACCTTTACTCCAGACTAGCCTTGTGTGGAGCTATTCCAGTCAGGCATGTGTAAACGATGAAGGAAAGCATGTCTGTTCTCACTAGTTGGCCCTGGTTGGTAAAATTCTGCCTTTTCCCCACATATTTAAGCAATATTAGTATTATTGAACTACAGAGATGTATTTTTCTTTAGGAATAATGAAGTTTGCCTGTTGAAGCCTGCTTGTCTTCCACAGGCAAAATGAGAACACTACAGACCAGCACCGAGTTGTTTATCAATATGAAACATTCAGCTGATAAAAGCACTAATCCCCAGCCAAACCCTGATAATGGCCCAGCTGACTCATATAAACCACCGCCTTGCTCTAAGTAAAGGCTTTTATATGTGGGTACGCTCAAGTCCTGGACAATATCTAGAATTTCAGCCAATTCTACAGTGAACCACAGCCTTACATACCCACAGTGATAAAAAAATGAAAATAAATAAATAAATAAGATCACCTCCCAAAATGTGAGGAACGTGACACTAACAAAGGCATGCTACACCCCGCCAGGCAATATACTAACCTAGCAAACATGCCACGTTATATCACTTGCAAACCAGCCACAACATAAGGCAAATGCATTAATTGAGAAACTGCTGTCAAAGGAGAAGGGGCTGTAAGTCTGGATTTTCTTTCTTCCCCAAGGACCTCTCCAGCAGCCAGCATCTTGTCCTTAAATAACTGTCACGTATCGTGTACAATTATGTTTTTACTAGCAATACCTGGTATGCCTTGTAATTTCTGTCCTGGTGTTACAAAGTGCTCTCCTCCTCTGGACCCTGCACTCTCACGTCGCTGGTTGTCATGCTCAGGTCACACAAGATCCCCTCTTCAAAAGAACACAAACAGCAGCGGAGCTAAAATACAGAAGGGGTGGAAGTAAACGACTGAAAAAATGAGAATGGGGGTAAATGCTGAACTGCAGTCTTAGCCAACAGGGTCTTACAAGGGGTCCCCTTTGCTTCCATTTTCTCTGTGCTGTTGTAAAGCAAACAGAGCTCTGCAAACAAAGCACCGCCGCCTCACGGGATGCCCAAGCCTTTCTGGAAAAAGTTGGTTAAGTCAATGAGTAAACAGTTTTGTTCGGATCGAGATGAAAGTGACCTGGAGTACAGCGAAAGCTTCTTACCTTCTTTCTTTGCAATGGCAAGGCTCACGCGACAGGACCCTTATGCTCTTGCCGAAGGGTTTATATATTCCCTGTGCGTGGGAGTGAGTGCTTGCGGATTTGGGGAGGGAGGGGAAAGGGGGAAGGGTCCAAACAAAACGTTTAAATGTACCTCCTTTGATGGTGCAGCTGTGAGAGGGCAACTATCTGAGCCTGTTTTGCTGTAAAATTTCAGATGCTGCGTGGTTTTACTGACCTTTATTAAATATGCTTCAGAAGCAGCGCAGGACTCGTGTTTCCACAGCCAGCCTCCCCTGAAGTCCTCTCTCTCCTCTGCATAGTGGACCTCTGCTCTACGTTCGTACACAACACCAACCGATGCTGCATTTTCACCCTTTCTTGTACCCTCATCTTCCCACCTTCTCTCCCAAACATTGCACACAGAAGGTATTTCCTAAACACTGCAAGCAAAAAAGTTAAGAATGAGCCCTATCTGCTTTGGGATAAAACTGCACAAAAGCCCCCAAATGAGGAAGATAAGTCAGGGTATTGTCCTTTCCCAATTCTTTTAGGTGCCTGTGCATTCCCTGATGGGTGCACCACTGAATCCAAGCCTCCACAGTGCAGGGAGCACAGAGCAGGCACAACAGCTAAGGGCAATCCAGCAGCACTGGGGTCCAGAAACGGGGGTTGTGGAGCTGGCTCCCACAGCCACATCACTTCAGATCCAGGTGTTTGTTGTACTGTGCTGAACAACTTGTCCAAGAGAGCAGACCCCTGGTAGCCTCAGCATGCCCGCACCACACCTCCCTGCCTGCCCCGTCTCAGGACGAATGATGGCAGCACACAACTTTAGGGGCTGTTTTCAGAATAAACACACTGTAAGGCAGTTCCCTTTCCTTCAGCACTTTGTTCTTGTTCTGCAAACCTGCAGTCCCGAGCTCGAACTACTCAACCTGCTCCTGTTAATACTGGGTAAATCAGTAAGGGCACAAACACAAGAGTGCTACGGGGCCGGGCTGGTGTCAGCAGGCTGCAGGTTCACAGATAAAGGAGCACGTGGCACAACAAGAAACCTGCTACCTGCAGCATTATGCTGCTGCATGGCAATAGAAACAGGGAGAGGGAGCAGGGCAGGAGAAGTTTTGCCGTTCTCTTTTTGGTTTTAGCCTCCATATTCAATAACATGTTCAACAAAGGGCTAAACCGTTCAGAAATGTTGCGAAGAAACCCACATGCAGAGCAAAAGCCTCTCTTCAACCCCTAGCATCTCCAGCAAGGGTTGGTATTATACGCCTGACACGATTACAGAGGAATATTTAAATACCCTCCCTTCCAAACCATTCTCATCTTCATAACCTAGCACCTGGCTCCCTGGCTAAGTTCCCCAGTATCTCTGTGTCGCTGATATTTGCATCATTACCATCGGGTCTGCAAAACCCAGCCACTTCTGTCAGGCTCCGAGCTGCATCTGACAGCCTCCAGAAAGGGGGAGGCGTGGGGAGGGAAAGTGTTACCTAGGAGCTTCGGGATTTTCTCCGATAGACTTGGTTCATTTTCTCTGAAGCTTGTGTTTTCTTTTTTTTTTTTTTTTTTTTTTTTTTTCCCCCCCTTTCGCCCCACTTCTCTCAATGGTCTGGTGCCCTCGGAGAGCCCAGGAGCAGACACCAGCTGGCCCTAGCAAAGGCCACATCCCCCACCGCCTGCCTTGTTCTCTGCAGCCCGGCTATATGGATCCCTTAATTGCATGCATGTCTTTCAGGCTATTCGCCATGCATGAGCTGTCAGCAAAACCTTGCTGGAAACGCTGGAATTTCACATTTTTCATGGAGATTTTCCATATCAACTGGGCAGTTTTACATTTTCCATGAAATTCCTAATGACTACAGAAAAATACAGCCGTGGTGTTTGGGAGGACTTGCTCAGCTTGCCTTCAGGCACCACTTGAGTGTTAAACGCAAGTGTGTGAATTTACTTAGCATATCATTTCGGGGATGGGATCGGAAGATTTTGTTTTGTCGCAGATGACAGGGGAGAAGCATGCATTCATCCATTCATTCATAAACTCGACTTGTGGCACTGCACGCTGGGGAAGGGATCTTTCGCATCATTTTTAAAACAGAAAGAGTGCAAAGCCCTGTCAACTGACAATATCCATCCAAGCTGTCATTGCCAATCACTTGAATGGACTGCAGCAGAGAGTATTTTCCACAATGAGATACCAATGGGGGTGACCATTAGGTCAGGAATCTTATTTTCTCAGCTCACCAACCCCTGCAAATAAATTCTCACCAAAAGGAGAGAAAAGCCTCATTGATTTGACAAGCGATCAGACACTGCAGTTGTCATTTTCCCAGCAGTTGCTGGCATATTTTTGCCTGGTGTGCGAGATATGAATTTCCTGACTTAACCTATCAAGCGCTTAAAGGGATCATCCATTTTTCATCTGCATCCCTGTGCAAAGCAGAAGTCTCAGCAAGAAGAGCCTGAAAGCAAAACACTGCTCTCAGCTTTAACTTGCTATTAGTTGATTTACAACAGTCCAAATTCAGTGGGACTATTTTGGTGTTAAGAGTCTGACACACTCACTCTACCAGCAATAATGTGTTTTTTTACCCAACAATACCCATCTTAATTTGTAAAACACATCTTTACCAAATTCATTTGCTTTTCCGTACGTTTTTTCATCAAAACCAAACCGAGAGAGGCTACAAAAGCACGAAAACTGCATTGTTCGATGGAAGAAGTCACATTTTCAGGTCTCTTTTTTCTAAGAAATGCCCACGGAGTTGAATTATCTCTTTGGAAAACAGATTTTAAAGTTCTGTATTAATGTGAAAGAATCTTTATGTTGAATTCCAGCAAAGGGCTTAAATTCTACTTACAGTTTTAGTGTCACAGACTGGTGCTGGGAGAAACAGCATGCCTTTCTACCTGTATCTACACTTAAAAGTTCACATTAGACTTGTTTGGAAGTTTTTGGGAGGAATATCTTTGCTGATATTGGTACAGAAAGGTTCTTTGGGTGTATTTTATAATCAGGAGGAGAGCTGGGGCCCTAGCTGAAGAATAATCTGCAGGGGTGATTATGAGTCTGCAGGGATGCAACAGTCCTTCCTCTGCCTCCTCCACATCAGGCAGCTGTGGTGAAACAAGGATCAGAATCCAAATTTTCCAGGGTGACATCTTTGCTTTTCCTTTTTCAAAAACAAAACAAAACAAACAAACAAACAAAAACAGAAGTTCAACATACAGACATTTTTCACAAGAACTGCCCAGTTCTAGACACTTTCTAAAGATCTAGCTGCAGTGCTCACCACTTATTTGAATAAAGCTATTTTACCACCCCAGATTAAGATTTGCAAAACCTGTAATTCCGTTCAGCCATTCTATCTCTAGTTCCCAATAATAAAAAGTGCCACAGGCCTTGCTTAATCTATGGCACAATTATTATTCAGAAAAATAATCCATTAATATTGGAAGGACTTAGGTTAACATTTCAGTAGCTGTGCATATATATACATATATATAAATATATATATGTGCACATACATATTTATTATATACATATATATGTATAAATTCATCCCAATACTACGTATATTTACCATTGGGTTGAAAATCTGAGCAAGTCATATTCTAAAGAATGCCACAAAAACAGATTAAAAGTCAGGTAAAGCCTTGCATCCATACTTTACACTTCGTGCCATCCTTGGTCTAGCATAAGGTTTGTTAGTTTGCCCTAATGGTACTCTCTTAAAAGAGAAAAAGAAGGGAAGGAGTTTTATGGTCAAACGCCAGAGAAAGAAAATTAATAAATTCTCTGGTAAATTGACAGTTTAATAGAGTTGGTATCAAATGCATTAACTGTTGCCAGGGCATTGCCTGTTAATCAGCAGTATATATTTTCTTGCTGGTCTTTTCTATGGAGCATATTGTTGCAGAAATTCTAGTTGCATGCTGAAGCATGAATTTGCTTCCAGAGCAGCCTGGCCAGCTCGAAGTTCTTCCTCCTTCTTCTTCATTGCAGATAAGGAACACTGCCTCTGCTCAAGGACAGAGGACCACCAGAACAACATTTTATTCCTTATACATTTACCAGTGCTGGCTTTGCCACCACCTTGCATACAATACTCAATGATTCAGGCTATGAGCAGCCTCTAGATTGTACTGACACTTTTTTACCTACATTTTCTAGCATTCTTTCCTCTAAGCATTGTACGTGGTAACCGTACCAACGTATTCCTTTCAGTTGCTGCTAATTTCCTGCTTTGATTTTACACCCAACTCTGCAACTACAGCGTATAATTTTTAATTCATACAGCAATGCTTTTAGAGCACTAATGATCTGGTAGATATGAGACTAACACAGTCTAAATGATTATGTCAAAGAAAATGAATTCAATGCTCAGAAAGGTTCTGAAAACAATTAGCCATGGACAAAATCCTAAAAGGAGTCTTCTTTGGGAAATTTAAAACCCTCGGGGGGGAAAAAAAGTTTCCTTTATTCTTTGCATATGAAAAAAATGTCTTTATAAAGCAAATTAAATAAGCATTTTTAGCTACTTCCACTGTATAGCACTAGGGATTTTAAATGCAAGCAGGCTAGTGCTGTCAGGAGGACTCCCCCCCCAGGTCCATTTTTTTTCTCTCTGTCTGCTGTTAAGTTTCTATTATCCTCCATTCCCTGTAATAATGGGCTTAAGATCAAGTGAAACTGGAAATGGAAAGAACAGTGAAAGATGACAGACTTGAAGGGATTTTATTGGAACTATGGGTTGCTCCTAGGGTCAGAATCAGTGAGTATAATTAGATTCCTAGCATTTACAACAAATGTAAAGCAACTCGGAGATTTCTTTTGTGTGCATGTAATTAAACATGCACTTTTACTGCCCTCTGCAGTATTGCAAAGTTACTTTGATTCCAGCACATGAAAGCTGTTTGAAAGAACAGACACAAATCTTCATCTCTATATTGCGCTCATATTTCTGAAAACAAAGCATTTTTCAGAAGAAATGGAATAGCCCCTTTCTAACGGGACACAAAAGGGAACATTGTTTTTACTAATAATTAGAGCCTTTTCAGTACCTCCCAGGAACTCTCTCAATGGGAACTTGAATAGAAAGCAAGCTCCCAGCGCAGACAGCTGAACCCCAGTTTAACCCATGAAGGAAGCTCCAAGGTTCCACCTCAAACTAGCTTCTTTCTCAAGTGCATGAATCAGCACTTTGGGGATAAATTCATTTCCTATTATGTTTCAACACAATCCAAGGGAGGTTAGTGGCAAGCTCCGAGAATAAACTAGCATTGGGAATCCAAAAATACAGCGTGGGGCAGAAGTGACAGATGCTGGACCTTGATTCCTTGCACGTCTTGTATTTAGGTAGTGGATGCTGCAAAATTAAATAGCAAATGTATTGAATAAATTCTGCCCTGCAATACTGCCTTCTCTCCTGATTTCTTACATATACTACTTCCTAACATTGGGTTCTTTGAAACTAAAATGGATTTTGACCCTTCCCAAAGTAAGTTCAATCTCTTTGCCAGTCATGCAGTATTTTGCCAAAATTCTCCCTATTTGTCATGAAGCTCTCAGGAAGGAACTCCCAAATAGTTGTTAACCAATCTTCTCACGTTTTTGAGAAACCATGTAGAAGAAAACCAGAGAATGAGAACTTCCACTAAGTTCAACTTTCTTTCAAAAGAGCTCTTTTACCAATCCAGTTTTGATTAAAAAAAAGCCCCCAGTAGACTTCCCCACGGATCCACATTGAAATGTAATTACAAAAACCTTGCCTTTGTACCGGGGATCTTCTGTGCATTAGCAACACAACAAAGCAGATAATCCCGAAAATAACTTCAGTAAATACACGCATGAACAAAATGTTGTTTGAATGGGTATTTTTGACTTAAAAATGGATTCATGGAACAAAGCTGGTTTTAGCTTGGCTTCCTTAAAGAGGCTTAAATCATTGCATTGTCAAGTCTTTTTCAGAACATCTGTCCCACCCTTTCTAATTTTTAAACTAGCTTTCCATTTTCCTCTGTATTTAACAAAAGGGTACATACCTTCCTGTAAGCTTTATGTGACACCAGCTAAGTAATGAAGGAAGGCCCAGTTAATGCACAAGTGAAGGAAGAGTTGGCACAGCTTAGCTCCTACGTGCTCAGCACGTTACCAAATATCCAGTCAAAAAAGATGGAGCTTTGAATTAGCCAGAGCCAAGACTACTGTCAGCTAGCTAGGCATGGTATGAAGGATGCTGAAAGAGGACACAAGGCTCTTGCTATGAAGGGAGTAAGAGAAACATAAAACAGAAGGCTCAAACCTATAAAAAGCAAGGCTGACAGGTTCTGCTGCCTACGTAACAACCTGCGCATTTTGAAAGGGCTTTAACCTATTAGCTCTGCTGTTTGACTCACCAGTTCTCCATCTGAAGCAAACTCCATCGTATGCAATCATGCGCAATTGAAAAAAAAATTGATTTTATTCTTCTGCAATATTATTTAATTAACTAGACATTAGCCTATACAAATGATGTTATCCCACATTTAACCACGAGAGGACTTCATTAAGAGCAGCCCTGAGGAGAAGGACCTGGGGGTGTTGGTTGATGAGAAGCTCAACACGAGGCAGCAATGTGCGCTTGCGGCCCAGAAAGCCAACCATGTCCTGGGCTGCATCAACAGCAGTGTGGCAGCAGGGCAAGGGAGGGGATTGTCCCCCTGTCCTCTGCTCTCCTCAGACCCCACCTGGAGCCCTGCGTTCAGCTCTGGGGCCCCCAGCACAAGGACATGGACCTGTTGGAGCGGATAGAGACAGGCTGAGGGAGCTGGGGTTGTTCAGCCTGGAGAAGAGAAGGCTCCGGGGAGACCTTACAGTGGCCTTCCAGTACCTAAAGGGGGCTACAAGAAAGCTGGAGAGGGTGCAGTGACAGGACAAGAGGGAATGGCTTTAAACTAAAAAAGTGGAGATTTAGATTAGATATAATAAAGGAACTCTTCACTCAGAGGGTGATGAGGCACTAGCACAGGCTGCCCAGAGAAGCTGTGGATGCCCCATCCCTGGAAGTGCTCGAGGCCACGCTGGATGGGGCTTTGGGCAGCCTGGGCTGGTGGGAGGTGCCCCACTGGATGATCTTTAAAGTCCCCTGCAATCTACATCATTCTATGATTCATTCAATTTTGCACTCAGTGCAAAACAAACAAACAAACAAAAAGACAAACAACCAACAAAAAAAAAACACAGTTTTCCCTTCTATCCTTTTCCTTTAAGCGTCCCAAGATGCTTGCTAAAGGAGAAATATTTGTTAAACGTTTTGTTGTAACAGAAAAGCAGTCTCCACTGTTTGCCTAACATCTTCCTATTCTGCATAGGTACTATGGTTCATTGTGAAGTTTACCTTTTTCCCCCAGGCCTGAAACTTTCAGCATGCATCTTTTGCTTTACTTATTAAACAGCCTTTTAAAAAAGCTGTAAAAACTCAACCCACGAGTTTTATCTTTCTGATTCTCTCCCTCATGCCACTGGGGGGAGTGAGTGAGCAGCTGAGTGATGCTTGGCTGCCTTGGGTGTTAAGCGGGTGTTAAATCTATTATCCCCCCTTAAAAAGTCAAATGGCTTCTCTTGACTCCAGTACTGCCTCATCCTGGTTCTCCACATAAGCCTTAAAATTACTCACTACAGGATTCGGGTGATATCGTGTGACCCGTGTTACCCAGGAGACCAGACTGCATGTATCTGCTGGCATCTCTGGAGTTAATTTTATTCAAAACAACCTGAACAGCCTGGGTATAACTTTGTGTCCTCATTTCATCTGGGATAGTTAATTTTCTTCCTAGTAGCTGGTATGATGCCCTGATTTGGATTTAAGATGAGAATAATGCTGATAACACCCCGATGTTTTAGCTCTTGCCGAACAGTACTTACTGACACTGAGTTGGAGTCTTTTCAACTTCTCGTGCCAACCTACCAGGGCACATCAGGGGCTGTTGAGGGGACAGAGCCAGGGCAGCTGGCCCAGGCTGGGCGAGGTTAAACCGTAACACCTTGACAAGTTTTGCCACGTTATTTATGGGAAGTTTAGATAGAGCTTGGTACTATAAATAATGTGGAGAAACCAAATCACTCATCACCTAATTCCCTGCATAGTCCAGTAAAACACGAAAGTAGACAGCTTGACTATTTCTACTCACTACAAGTGTATAAGCAGCACAAGCACCTGGTGGCTCCTCAAAACATGCAAATTGAGACAACAACTCAGTGTCAACTACCACCCCTATGGTTATGCAGAATCAAGCACTTCAGGATTATGAATACAGAATCAAGATGAAATGAAGTATTAATTTGCAGCTCTGCAATATGTAGTTCTCTACAGAAACCCTGCTGTACTAGTTTACATTCGGTAAAGATACCACCTCATTTAGCATTAATACTTTATCCTTGACCGATGCTGAAGTGTATACTATTGGTTGCTTATTTACATTATGAGTAGTTTTGTTCTAGGCTTCATGTTACTCATTATGAACCTTCAAAACATTCAAAAGTAAAACATACACACACACAAAAATTATGAAAATATTTACTACCACCAGTTGGCAAGAGTACGTGGCACAGTGGCAGAACTACATTAAGTGGTTGATGCAAATTAGATGCACTAACCATTTAAAAAACAAAACAAAGCAGAATAGCTAATAGTAGGTAGTCATGATTTGAAATGGTGTTCCCAAGGAGCTTCATGTGCAATTGCCTGTCAGCCCTACCACCCAAGTTAAAAACCTTGATGCTCAGAAGAGTTACTGTGCTGCCCAGGAAGTCTTGTTTAAAGGCCATTTAGCTAGCATGAAGAAGCCTTAGGTAAAGGCATCAAATGCCTCCAGAGAGGCATGGGAGATCTTGGCTTGACCTTAAGACCACCTTACTTCCACATCACAGCTTCCTCTTGGATGTTTCCCCATCAGCTCAAGACAAATGCTCCAGGATTTTAAGGGTGACTGACAAATCTGATAACTAGTTATAGTCCTTATAGCTAGGATACTCACTTGAGATTTGAGACATTTGTGTCTCCTTTGAGCCTGACAATGTTCTAACACCAACACCCAGAAACTCCAGGTTAGAGATCAAATCAGATGAGGTCCTGTTAACAGAGCTTCAAGTGTCCACCTAGCTTTTCCAGCAGAAGTTTTAGAGAACACAGCCTTGTAACCAGCTCATGGACACCTACTAATCTAAACTGCTTTGAAGGAGACTGCAAAAACCTATTACAAGCCAGTCTTAAATTCACCACGGTGGCCTCACACAACTAGATTCTAGGTCTTCCTCAAAGTCAGAGGACATTGCTAAAACCCATATTATACCCTAGCTTATTATTAACATCAGTCTCAGATACATGGCTTTCAGTATTTTCTCTGCATTTTGTTATCTACAGAACGCCAGTAGTAGAAAATGAAGTTGAAGAGTCATAAATAAACGCACATCCATTTATTTTCCAGCAACATCCCATACAAAAGCAATAGAAACATTAACTGCTTTCAGCAGAAAGTCTGTACAGTGTTATCATTTACAAGTTTTACATTTAGAATCAGCAAATTAAAAAGCATCAATTATTTTCCCTAAACATTTTGTTTTCTTGACTGTATTAACAAACAACTCATTAATATTTACAGATTTCAAATTCAGGCTACTGCTTCGTAAGACAATATTACTGCTACCTCGTCTTTACAATATTGACTAATTTCTTGAGTAATTCTTCTCCAATTGTTTCAGAAACATTTTTGCAAATAAAAAGAATCTTTTTGTTGTTTTTAAAAGGTAAGGCAGTTTAAACTTTAGTGACTGCAACAGACAAGTATACTAGTACTAACGAGCAGTATGCTTCAGCTACCGCCTGCATTACTTCCAGACGGATCTTTGTAGAGAGATGGAAAAGTAAAATGACATACAGATGCTGAAAAACATTTCCCTATTTTGCTCTTGATCTGCAGGTGGACAACTGAAATTAGGGACACAGTGGGGGAAAAAAAATAAAATGGTAAGATCTTGCTGAACTGTTTATAATCACTTGAGAACAGCACTGCCTTCAGCTATTTTTTGTATTGAAAGGTTTTGTAAAAAAAATCTGACATACATAAATTAAAAATTAAAAAGAAGTCACAAAAATTAATTCTATTTTTACATAAATTTGGTCCAGAGGATATGTAGACCAACCACGACTTGGAGAACAGTCTTCAACTTTGCTTAAACTTTCTTACTATTAAAAGGCAGAAAACACCCAGTTTATGAATCAAGCTAACCTCTCAAATTTAAAAGAAACTTCCCCTAAAACAATTTGCAGAAGACTACTTAGCTCACAGTACTGAAATCTTTAAGTGGCTCACTCAAACACGCTTCCAAGTCAAATTCACCTTCTGCTTGATAGTCAATGTGTCTAACTTTGGTGGGAGTGCCAGAACAGGTATCCTAGAATACAAAACACATTAAAAATAAGCAGTCAAATACAGGTTTGCTTATGCAATAATTCATGTAACTTCTGAAATTCATTTAGAGCACTCTATAACAGATGCTTACAAACACTTTTTAAAGGCTACATTAAAACCTTAGACTAGTCTGAAGAGATTTAAGTGAAGGACATTCAACCACTTTCTAAGATTTCTTATGTACATCTTAAGGATCAGTGTATGCATACACCGAAACGTTATACAGAATCAATATTTGTCATGAGATGCATTAAGAAAATGGCAAGAAAAACATTACTAAATCTTTAGAAAAGGGCACTGCTCAGCTGTTCTACGTGTTTTCTAGGTATAGTAAGAGTCTTCAAAACATCTAATCATGCCCAGAAAACTGTACCAATTGATTCCTGTTTTAAAATCAGGTATTGTGAAGTAGCATTTCCTCTCTACATCACAGTTCACCAGTGAGATGTGTTGAACAGGTGTATTCTCTTCTGCAAGCTACGAAAAATTGGGTAAGTGGCCATCTCAGATGATAGTTAAGTTCTAATTCTCTAAATTCAGACTAGAGACAGACATTGATTACAGCTGTGAAAGTGTCTGAATTTAATAATTGCTCAGCCCCTAAACACAGCTGACTGTGGAGCCTCTCGTGTATTCAGCCTACTCTGGTTACAATTCTAATTAACAGACCAATTACTAAACAAATATTTATGCAAATGACAGGCATTCTTACATCATTATCTTGACAGCTCGTTTGAGATTCTGTAGAATGGCTTCCTACGGATTCTGTCTCCATCTCACCAAGGTCAACAGGACTACTGTAAAATAATTAAAAAGCATACACCTTAGAACCAATTACATTTTTTAATAGGAGGTTTATTGTAGTTCATGGGCGCAGACCGGGAAGCTATGTCAGAACAAGAGCAACGAGACCTACAGAGGTAATACAGAGGTGACAAAAGTGCTGAGACAAAACAAAACAGCAGGTTAACTTACACAGCCAAAATGGCTGAAGACTCCATTAAAGCCTTGAGATTGAGTACTGCAACTAAAACCACCCAACGCTAAGCAATGCCTCAATATAGAGGACAACTGTTACGGAAAGAGCAAATAATTTTTATTTCCCTGGACAAGGTTTTCATTTATTTGTTTTCCACCCAAGATTTAACAGCCACAATACATAGAACTAGGCACTAGTATCTGAAGACAGAATAGCATTTCAACACCAACAGGTAAGCTTCACGATGAAATACCACTTAACTCCCTTTGTGTTGATTACAAGTAAAAGAAAGCTAAAGTAAGCCCTTGCTTTTTAGATCCCACTGCTCCATACTGATTTAAAAATCGTCACCATTGTTTGTGGGGGGGATGCCAAAGGATGTGATAAAGTAGCCTGTCACCACAAATCTGTTTCCTGAGGAATTAGTTACATCTGCATCCCTTCATTCTGTAATACCACAGTTTTCTTTTGGATATTCCCTGACCAGCTTTATTGCTTTCTGTAGAGAAAAACGACTATTTGCATCATTCTGTTCTGAGCTCAGTATTCATGAGATCTGTCAGAACTCTCCAGCACTGCTTCTACCACAGATTAATCAATCTACACTGCCCTGAAAGAACCATTCTGCCTCGCTGGTGTGGTATTTCCCTCTATAAAGCACTGTAGCATGAACTCTGATCTCATCCAGTGGAAATACATTAAAAGAAATAGGGGATATATAGATATGCCCTTATAAGCCCAGTCTCACCAATTAGGTCCAGAAGGCTATTACATGCTCTGAGGAGCTGAGTAGCTCTCAAGAACACTAACTGTGGACAAGTAACTAATGAAAACATTCAGTAATCATTGACTTGTCTCACAAATGGCTACACTGCTTTGTTTTTTTGAACATAAGGTGTTGCAGGTTTTTAATATATGCATTTATCTTTAAGATTCTATACATACATTTCTTGTAGATCACACCCTTCTTCAGTAGGTGGATCCCAGGAATGCAGTGCAACTTTCCACAGTTTTATTTGCTGGTCCCATGACCTACGGCTGTACTTCTTAAATTTATTTGGAGTTCTGGGATGAACTCCTGGTATACGATGGCATCTATATTAGACATGAAAAAAATATTAATGATTTTCACACAGAGATATCAGCTGTAAAAGTTTGCCTGACAGATTGCCTGCTACGCAACCCATGCTCATTACAACCCAGCAAATTCTAAGTTATTTTTTTGGGGGAAAAAACAACAACAACAACAAAGACTACTGCACAATTCCAGTACTCAAGTGAAAGGCTGGCATCTACACATGAACATTTTAGTTCTTCCATTTTTGGGTCAAGTGAGGAAAAAAAAAGTCAATGTTAGATCTGAAAACTTAATTGTGCAGTTTCTGCATATACCATATTTTCCAAACTTAAGAGCAACCATAATTCATTTTGTCTGTCAGTTTGCTAATGAGAAAACCGGCTGCAAAAAAAGCAGTTTCATTTCCTCTAACTAAAAAGCACAGCAAAAGCACTTACACTTTCATTTCTGCAGCGTGAAAAAGTTCAAAATGAATTGTACATGTACATTTCCTCATGTACAGAGTAGTTGTAAAAAAAAATCCAAGACACATTTAATTTGTTCATTTCACTTATCTGGTAAAAAAAAGTCTTAGTTTCATTTGTAGATACCTCAGATATCAAGTTTAGTATGTTCACATGCTTACAAAGAACAGGCGTGACCTCTATTTGAATGTTTAGTTTTCCAGAAACTCAAGCAACTTACCTAGGAACTTCTTTGATGTATCTATCGTACGCAATTGTATTTTTTCCATAGTTTATCTGTTTTTGTCTTCTCATTAAAACCACTTCATCTGTCTCAAGTTCTACTGTTGCAGTGGACTCCTTTGAATCAGAACTAAGAAAAGAGTAATATAAAATAGGGGTACCAGAAAACAAGTGATACACCTAGAACAAATTTGCCTGCCGAAAAATTAAAAAGAAACCTTAAAAAAATTCACATGGATGCTGAGAATGCTACTGAATTGCAGTATCAGGGGAGAGCTCGGATGAACTACTTTTACAGTTTTCAGAGGCAACACAGTACATTGGAAAGTTCAAACTTACTGTTTGTCAGCTAAGTTAGAAACCTACCTTCCAGAAGAGGACCTCCTTTCTCTTGAAAACTCATTTATCAGGAGTTTTCTTCTGTATCTGTAAGAGTTCAAGTCAGTATTAAGAATACACACAAAGAGAACAGACAAGGCTGCACTGTCCCAGCTCACAGTTAATTTTACTTCTCAGTTAAGCAGTAGCCTTGAATAAGTCACCCTAAGTACCTTCCCACTATGGAACGGTTGCTTCAGGTTTTCCCTAAAACAAACAAACAAACACACACACACTCCAAAGGACTTTCACTTCCTAAGTCTTCTGTCTAAAAAACCTTCCTATGGTAATGATATGCAAAAACATAAATACCAAAAGGATATTCAAAGGAGATTTTTAAATCTGGAGACACGGGAGGGGTTTTGTCCAAAAGGGAGAGGTTTAATGACTCTCAAGTGTGCTATGTCACTGCTACAGGACTTAAGCCACAGCTGGCCTAAAGCAGAACTTGCTACCTCTGTCTCTCAGGCCAAGGTTGGTCTGATTTTACTACAGCAGTTAAGTTAAAAATACAAGTCAATGCAGATTCTACAGGAAAACTGCCATTTTCCCTCCCTTCTCCACACGTTAAAAACCCACGGGTACCTTGCAATTTCTTTGTTAACGTTGGTTCTCATTTCATCTTCTTCCACTGCAGTTCCCCAGTCTGAACACCGGGAAAGGGGGCCAGGACCTTCTGGTGTTGTAAAACTGAGGAAGAAAAAAATTATAAATTTATTTTATTGTATTTCATCCCTCTTTCATCTCCCCCATTCACAGCTCGGTAGCTATTTGATATATTCATGTACAGTAATCACAATCATTCTTAAGATCTTCTATGGTTCTATGAAAATGTCAGCATTTTAAAACTACAGTTCCACTTTGAGGTTGTCTGTTTTTGTTTTGTTTTTGTTAAGAAGTTTACGTAGATATCTGTAGAAACTAACCACCGTAGCAAGTTACTTAGCCTACACTTCAGTAAGTTTGTTTCCTTCAGAATATGGTATGTGAACTATCATCTTCACTCTTTTACTCACTTGCGTATTTTCACTCCACTAAACTATTTATCAAATATTTACTCTTTCATGATTGCAGACTCCTTAGCTATAAGAGACAAAAGTTAGAACATGTAATTATATTGTACAGATCATTAAAAAAAACAGAATCTGTTTTCGGCTGGTAACCTGAGATTTGCTCTGACCTTGCAAACAGCATTTAACAACTTTATTGCAGCCCATTAACATCACAAGCTGATTCGGACTATTAAAAGGCAATAAGCCTATAACCTTTCCCAGCTGAGCTGCCTACATTCAGATTATTAAATGTTTTCCAGACCACTTTCTGTCCTGCTGATGATTTATCTTCCTAAAGTACAAAATCAAAACCATGTCCTTCCTACAGACCAGAGTTTTCTAATTAGATTTGGAAATTCTCTGGAAAGTTATGAAGGTTCTGCCCAGAGAAGTCTCTTGAAGTCAGGGAATTTGACCCATCTGCACTAAAATCAGCTCCAAATCCCTCCCGGCTCCCAGCTCAGAAATGGGCTTGCACTACTTCTATGTTTTTGTTAAATTCATACTGGAAGTCTTTTTTAGATGAACCCCAGTTATCAACTCAGAAAAGTTTAAAATTCTGTGCCAAACAGCACAGGTCCCTTTGCAAGTATCTGTTCATCCAAAAATGATTTCTAGCATTTACTTAAATCCATCTCTAACTGAAAAAGCAGGCCACATTTGATTACTGCTCTCCCATGGAAGAAAGAGGTGCATTGCTGACTATCCCAAAGTAAACAATTCAGGCATGCTTCTTGAAATTAATTTAGTAATTTGTTTTTGATATTAGCCTTTGAGCCATTGACCAGTGTCTCCTGGGCTTACCATCAGCAAACAAAAACGTGCAATTCTAGGGTACAACCCACCTCATTCTGGATCAGAAGTCTAGGTTCAATCAACAGGGCTGTAGGCTGCAACTCCCATCCACTGATGAGAGGAACAAAAGGGACCCTGCTATTTATAGCTCAGATGTAAACAGCGCTATAAAGTAAGATATGTTCACTAAATTGTCATTTCCTGTGCTGGGGAAATGGTAAGGAAGGCAAATGGCAGCACTATGAACAGTGACTGACCTCTGAAGTGGACCCCCACACATTTGTTTAGAAACAACTTTTTGGGATGATGTAGCATCTTCAGAAGCAAGACTTCAGAAAAATAAGTGCAGATTACTTTGCAGACTTGCATGCTTCATTAGCCAACTTGTTTTTTTTTTTGACCATAACAGTAAGCACAGCCTGTTCCCACAAAGACACACAGGTTTGCTTGTGCTGTTAGAACTTCATGAAAAACATCAGTAAACAAGCATAAAGTGCAAGCATAAAAAATGAAGAATCATAAGAATTAATCACAGAATGGCCGAGGTTGGAAGGGACCTCTAAAGATCATCTACTCCAACCCCCCCTGCTGAGCAGGATCACCTAGAGTGCATTGTGCAGGATGGCCTCCATGTAGTTTTTGAGTATCTCCAGAGGAGACTCCACAACCTCTCTGGGCTGCCTGTCCCAGTGCTCTGCCACCCTCACAATGAAGAAGTGCCCCCTCGCATTCAGTCAGAACATTTTTGTGCTTCAGTTATTGCCCGTTGCCTCTCATCCTGTCGCTGGTCACAACTGAAAAGAGAATGGATCTGTCCTCTTGACACTCTCCCCTCAGATATTTATACACGCTGACGAGGTTGAAAGATTAAAGAGCCTTATTTCTCAAGGAGCAACTCTACAAAAGCACTGCACTATATAAATTTCCTCTGGACTAACTATTTAGTGTGCGTGTTGGAACAGCGCAGAGCCACACCAGGGGCGGGTCAGACCGGTTGTGTGGAAAACCTGCCTTGCTGTGTAGGCGGTCAGACCCTGGGACATGTTCCTGGAGAGGTGGCTGGTGCCGCACGCCGGTCGGTGCTCAGCAGGCATCTGGATGATGCCGTTATCAGTACGCTTTAACTTTTGGTTCGCCCTGAGGCGGTTGGGCTCCGTGACTCGGAGTTCCCCTGCAGGTGCTGTGTTCCAGCGGGGTGTTTCCTGAGGGGAGCAGCCCACGACCTACCTGCCCAGCCTGCCGTCGGCAGCCCAGCCGGAGCTCTCGTCCCTCGCCGCCCCGCCGTCTTGGCTCTGCCTCCTCCGCTTCCCATCCGCGCCGCGCTTCCTCCCCTGGCACCACCGAGGGGCAGACTGCGGGCTGCCGGCGGACAAGACAAAGCCATTATTTCCATCTCTATTAAAAATAAATAAATGAAAAACCACTCGCCGCCCTCACTCCCCGCAACGAAGCGGCCTCCCCTCAGCGAGGGGCCCGCGGCTCGCAACATGGCGGCGGCGGCGCCCCCCACGCGAGGCGGCCTCGCTGAGGGGAAGCGACGGAGGGAAGCGAGGAGGAACGGGTGAAGGGAGATGGCCGAGAGGGACCTCCAGGCTCCCTGCTGGCTCCTACCTGGCGGTCTCGGCGCCGTGAGGGCTCCGCTGCCGGGCAGCCATGGCGTGGGGCGGCAGGGAACGCAGCCGGCCCCGCTTCGCATCTCCCGCCGCCGCCGTGCCGAACCCGCCTCCCCGCCGGCCCCTCCACCGCGGCGCCCCGGGGGGACACACCCGCGTGTGGAGGGCTGAGGAGGGGAGAAATACACCCGCCGAGCCGCCGCCGAGCCTCGCCGGGAACCAAGAGGGCTCCTCGGTGGTTCACGGAGGAACGGGAGGCCTCAGGACGCTCCCGGCACTGTCCCTGTCCCCCCCGCCGCCATGGTTGGGCCCGGCCCGGGGCGTGTTGGCGGGAGAGCGGAGCGCGGCCCCCGGGAGCGCCATAGCTGAGGCACCTCCCTCTCGGCACCAAAACCCCCAAAAAAAGGCGAAAAAGGGAAAGGGGAGGTTGGCCGGGATTTAAAGGTTAAGGCCTGGAGGCATGAGGACGGCTCTTTAATCCAGAAGGAGAATAAGGGTATTTAAACAGCCGCTTCAAGCCCATACTCAAGAGCTACAGTGTAAATTTATGTCTTATAAAGAGACATAACCTTAAATAATAATTAAGATGGGTATTGAATAGCATTGCTTATGCCCTGAGGGTACTAAGCTTCCAAATAAGTGGAGTTTTTAGGGTTACTCTAACTTCAAACACAGGCATCACGAGTTCCCATCCACCTGTGAGATGTGGTACATGCTGGCATTTACCAATAACCCAGAAATTGTCTGGAAAACACCCCCAGGAAAACACAAGCACACCTTTAAATAAAATATCTCTTCATTTAGTCTAATGGACTAAAGGCTGGTGACATGCTTTGGGAAAGATGCATAGAAACCTGACAGCGTTTTCTTGATGGACAATGGATGTAGCTATTGCAGGATCGATGGTAAAGGCCTTTAGAGATAAAGAAATTTTATCTCTACAAAGAGGTGTTTTATTTAAAAAGTCATTAGATTATTTTTGGAATGTAATAACGGCCAGATTTCTGCAGATTCTGTCAGTGTTCAAAAAGTGGCAAGGTGGAAACAAGAATGGGATATTTATCTAAAGATAACATAATAGTCATTCTAGACTTCTGGTTGTAAATTTACTGCTGTCAAGGGGTTACTTCTCAGGAATTGTAAGCTTTTTAAGAACTATTGTCATTTATGGCCATAGAAGCACTCTCTTGCTGTAGAAGCTGGCACAATTTTGCATTAATTCTAAGAATGCAGTGTCCTGCATCACAAACCCAACAGTCTCGCACTAACCCAGGTGGCCTCTCCGTTAGGGGCATTTGGTTACTACCTGCAGCACTGGATAGCTTATTTTCAGTATCCATGTCTTCATTGTGTCTTTTAAATAAATTAAAAAACATTACCACTGTACAGCAGCTAACTTTCAAGGTAAATACATCTTAGATGCCCTGCTTTCAGATCTTAGTGTTTTACTGAGCATGGAGCCAGCCTGTTATCATAGAACAACAGCGTCTTGGAGACTTCCTGCAACAGATCTCAGAGAAGAAGCACAGGACCTGCCTACAAACTCTGAGGAGAAACCCTGGCTCTGGGCAGAAGAGCAAGGGTAAGAGGGAAGAGGTCAGATATAAAGGTCCCTGATCAGCACAGTAATGTTCTGCCAGGCATCGCTGCAGTATTATATATGCTCTCTTGAAGGCCAATAGGAGGCACCTACCAGCTCTGCAAAGCTTAGCATTGCCCTGATGTGGTGAATATCCTCGTCGTGGAGATTTATGGAGCTCATTGTCTGTTGTCTTCCTGTAGTGGGAGAAACTCACACTATTAATTTCTCCCAGAAAGGCCCAAACACCATTTAAGCACTTGGCAAAACTTTCTTTTGCAAAGCTGGGCCAGACAACAGATGGATGAATACATACGCTGCCACAAACTTCCCAGCAAAATGAACAGCTTCAAATTCAAAGTGCTCACTGCCTGCCTGCCCTTGTTGAGCTGCACCAGGCCAGACCAAGAGTCTTGAGCCACTAATTTGCAATAGCTTTTAGAAATTAAATAGTTTGAAGTCCCAGCAGGTAGGTGGCTTGCTTTGAGTTTTTGCACTACTTTGCTTGATTTCACAAATGGGGAAAAAAAGCAAAAGCACTGACAAAAAAAGCAAAAGCACTGAGAATGCGCTGAAATTAATTTTCTCACTTATAGAAAATTCACCTGCATTCTCATTATATCTATATATTTACATACACACACACACACCCCTCAGAGTCTCTTGCTATGTATGCACTTAGAAGTGTTTTTAGCTGTTTCATAATCCCCTTTGGGTAGTGTCTACATACTCAATGCTCCTGGCTGAAATCAGTAGTATTTAGGGAAGATGTATTTAGGGAACACGTGAAGGAAAACTGAGTTCACTTTCCATTACCTCATGTTTTTCTCCCCCCCCCCCCGCCCCCCCTCAAAGTTTGCACACAGGTCCTGCACTTTTATTCTCTGCAAGACCTGTTGCAGGATGTCTCCAAGATGCCCATCTGTGCGTGGTAAGGCTGGCTCTGTGCTCAGTAAAACACCAAAGACCCAAAAGCAGTACAATTTAAGTGATGTACCCATCTTGGAAGTTCCTTCCCCTTTGCCCACATCTCTTCTGCAGCCTTTGTATAATAAATAAGTGCTCGCACAGCAATGTTTCTGCTGCACTAGCACTGCTCCTTTCCCACACCCTAGTACAGATATCAGAGTTGTGTTTCCAGACCAAGGACACTCTTGCAGCTCAGCAGGGGTTCAATGCAGATTCCAACCGATTTCCTCCAGCCTTCTCTGAGATAAGTTGACTTGTTTACTGGAACAAAACCAGCATGTTTACCTGAACTCATCCAACCTGCCCGATAGAGAACGGTTCCAGCCTAGAAGATGCACAGTGCTGTTGGCACAGCACTGTGTTCAGTTTACCAAGCAAAACTATCTGCTGGAACACTGAATAGGGATTACAGCTGCCTTGCATATTTTCTGTCCTTTCCAGCAAAGAAAATCATTCAGAAAATCACTCTCACACTACAGTGGAAATCTTAAGGGAACAAAGGAGGTATCTTCATCATTTTGACCTCAAAGGAGCCGGGTTTTTTTTTGTGTTTAAAAAAGACACACACAGTGGCATTTCCAAACTGCTAGTGAAGGACTGTTTCTACAAGCATGGATAACGTATCACCTGTAAAGTAGTTCTCCCAGTGGAAGATACCTGTCACTTCTTTAAAGAAATTTAAACCTCACCGGTGAAGTTAGGAATTTATTTTGGCATAATTACAAACTGAGCACAGAATTACACAAACTGCAATTAATTAAAATAGGTGAAAGTAATGGAAAACTATCAGCTAGAAACTGAGGGTGGAATGGTACCTTTCAGCTTTGCTTACCTAAGTTATAAATCCTCACATCAAATAGCTTTGGATAGATAAACAAGCAAATGGATGGGTAGCAATTGAGTTTTAACTGCTCTATTTAGACTGATGGTGTTGCTAATTAAAAGGTGTTAAAATCGTTTTATATCCAATGGCAGCACTGCAGGAGATGACTTTAGTAGACCTCAAACCTTATCTGCTCAGTATCATTCCCTTCATTATGCTATCATAGCTCGTCCAACTGTGTGGAACCTGGATTAGGGAACAAGCCTGTCCAAAACGTAACTGCCCCAGGCAGATTGGTTATTCTATTCCTAGTTTAAGTATCTTCAACCAAGAAATACAAATTAAGAACTGACTGTACCTTCTGAATTTTCTTCCCTCCCCTTTCAGCAAGGACTAGAGCCCCATCCAAAAAAAACACCCTAAAGCAAACAAAAAGACTACCGAACCCACATATTCCTTTTATAACAAAGCACCGACAAATTCAACATAGAAAAATGACTAACAGTGATTTTTAAAGTCTTTACTTATTCTGCATAAAGACAATATGCCAAAAACATAACATTCTCATATTTACAATCATGAAGCACGTGGAAGCATGCACACTGGAACAACAGTGCTGTAATTACTACTTTAAAAGGTGCTGTACAGATCTGAACCCCGTATACACACCCCATGCTCTGTGGTATGTGACTGAGCCACCTTGTGCTGGGATACTACCGAACCCTGTGCCTAGGCACAGACGGATGAATCCCAACAGCCACAGGAATTGCACAGGACAAAACTCACCAACCCACAGGCAGCTTCCCTCCACCCCAGGATGGTGAGAGGTTAATTATTTTTTTTTTAGGTAGCAGAGGCCTCAGCCTCTTCCTGTGTTTGGGAACAGAGCACACAGCCAGAAGGACATTCCTACCACTGAGCAGTAGCTGTGACCAGTCCTAACATACTCCTGTTAAAGCAGCAGCACACATTCCCCTACATAATCAAAGTTTGTTCTTCTTGGAAACTGTCAAACTCATGATAAAAAACCACTGTAGCAAATTTCTGTGCATGTGGCAGGCTTCGGCAAAGGCAGGCTAATGCTCCAGTCCGCTGCAATAATGCTGTTTGCAGTCAGGTTTTCCTGTTGCACTGGACAGATCAGAAAGGTGTCTGAAAATCCCAAACAAGCACAGAAATTCTGCAAAAACTTGCCTGGAAATGATCTTAGCAACAATTGGAAATATTGTTTTGGAAGGGACTGGAAGTAGTTCCTGAGGAAGCAGGAACTTCTGCTTCAGAACAGCTGGCTTCTGGCTGGTGGGTACATTGCGAACCCCACAGCAAAGCTACCGTGCACCAGCCCTAGGCCACAGTTATTGCAGCGGCCTTATCAAGAGCTGCAATGGCAGAGCTGAACTACTGCAAAGAGACAATTCCCAGCTCTAACAGACACTTGTACCTCAATACATTGTACATAAGAAGTCACAAGGTCTATTAAAAAAAAATCTTCCAATTGAAACATAGTTTTGGTCTGAACTCCACTGGAGCCACAGCCCTCACTTTTGACGTTTTCAGCACAGCGATAAAAGGTAGAGCAAGGCAGAGTCAACACCATCGTGGAGTTTAGCCAGGACACCCCATGTCCAAGAGCGGCTCCAAACCTGCAAATACTGCTGCTCTCCTCCATTTCCTGTAACAACAATACCACTGACCTCAAATACTTTCAGCAGTAAGATTGTTTTTTCAGGACATGCTGCAACACACATGAAAATGAAATCCAGGTATTCAGCCTGTGTTGCTGTTCAGACAGTCACTCATCCCCTCAAAGAGGCAGGGTTGATTATAATAAACCATCTACCTTTCCCTTTCTCTCCTCTCACTTAGGCAGATGCTAGCTTAACATGTTTTATCTCAGAGAATGGAAAATAATCTGAAAAGATGATCACCAAAAGTTAAAAGCAGTCTGTTTTTGGCAACTGAAGAAAGGCTGGAATTATCTTTTGAAGCAGTTCTCCATGTTGCATATACAATTCTGGACCAGTAGAAGAAACAGGGTTTAAGTCCTTTCCTTAACAGGAAACATTCTTCACTCTGACTCGATACTGGACCAATTCACCAGCAAAACATCAGTTCACTTTAAGCAGCATGGTTTCCAAATAGCAACAGCAAGAGCCATCAACTGAAGTAGCCTTTACAGGATGATGCAAGTCATCTGTCAGTGCAGGTAGAAAAGAAACAGTCTCACGAACTTTAAGGAACATCCATCATCATCTTAGCAAAGCTTAATGAAATTTGAGGTTTTACACTTGAGGCAGAGCTCGCAGAAGACAATCTATCCTTAAAGATCTGGCGAAACCTAAACAAAAAAGGCAGATAACATTTTATAAATACATCTTAGTCATTAACAGCAAAATATTTACTCTCTTAAGCTGTGGTATTACAGTACTAACAAATGGATTAGAGCATTGTACAGGGTGAACTTAAAGCACGGTGTAAAAGACAAAGCCATACTTTCCATACTAAAGGAAGTGTTACAGACTGTATGAACACTCTGAGAATGTAACTTACTGTAAAAACAATACATACCTGATGTAACTAAACTATTTGCCAGTAAGAAAATGAAGTGAGCCTATATCTCAACCCCTTAAATCATCTTCACCTAATATTTACTAAATCACAAAATACATTTCTCTCAATCCTAATCAACACATTCCTGACATGTATCCTACTATTTTTTTCCTCTTTAAAAAGTAACCAGATACATCCAAAATTATAGACATGTAATGGGGCTCAGAACAGCTCCATTTTTTTTTCCTGAGACTAAGACTCCAAGTAGAAATTTTCAAAAATGGGGTGGAGTGGGGTTCTCTCTCACAACTCACAAGCTGGTTTTAAAGCAACATTCATTTTCCACAGGTGAGTCAGAAAGTTCCTGCCATTTGAGAACTAGAGCTCATCACACCAGAAAACTATTGTAAAAGGTATTTTCTCTGAATATTGATCTTTGTATCCCAGGCAATTGAGGTGTTGTCTCAGAGAGAAGCTATTTAATTCACTTTCTGCATTTTATGTGTCACAAAGATAGCTTTTCAATTAGAATGAGTGATTACGAACCCACTGAGCATAAACAATCATTATAGCCTTGTTTAAAACCAAGACAACTGCAAAACAGATAAATATCAAATGACTACTCAGAAGACCAGAAAGGCTCCCAACTCTGATTATAGATGCATGCTTTTTTCACCTGCTCATTTCACCTTGTGCTGATTGTACGTAAGCTGACTGTAAATCTCTTCTTTCAGTGCAGAATTTAAGACTTTACCGGTCTTCCAAGTCTTGATCTGCTGATCTCGTGCTGTATCATTCTTCAAATAATTCTGTCACAGGAGGAAAGTCCTTCTTTGATAGTTCTATATACAAAGACAGACTAAATATTTAAAAATACTGAATTAGCACTTTAGAAAAATTAACACATTAGGTCTTAGTCACACTCAAAGAATTTAACTTAAAATCAATTGAGACAACAGCAAAAAAATGTTGGTAGAACAGCTTTTTTATTAGGAGTGCTACCTGCCTTTTCCTCATATTCCTAGGGGAATGCAAAATCTAACTAGTGTAAAACTAGTTACGTGGCACATTTTTAATGAGATGATATTTTAATGATTTTATTATGCAACAGATTTCATGATAATGACTGTTGAAGACATCTGTATCCTATTCCATATTTCAGTCTTCATTAAGCGTAGAGCAAATTACATAAAATACTATGTTCATAAAACTCTGATTCAAGATACAAACCATCCTACTAATGCAACAAAAGAATCTACAGTTCAAAAGAAAACTTTCATTAAAGCCTATTGCTGCAAATGCAGAGCTGATTTCATTGCAAAATACTAAGGGCAGAAAATCTGCTATTAAAACAGTTTTCAAAAAAAGGGCAACTGGGTGATAAGACATGTTTTCTAACCAAACAGATAAATATTTCAATTAAGTCTGAAGTATTAGAACTTTTAAGGTAATGCGTTAAACACAGGAGGATGAGAAAATATCATAAAGGAATAAAAAAAGAAACTGATCAGCTTGAGCTAAACAGCTGGATTCTGCTGAACAACGCTGCACATGGGCTACTGAAACAGAATAGGTAAAATAAGTAGTCACCATGAACTCACCTTGGTATTTAAATTCTTTTTGTTATTATTCTCTCTTCAGTGCTTCCCCATCCCTTTTCGGAGTATTCTGACTGATGTCCTTCCACTAAACTGCTACAAAGCTTAAGCCTACAAATAAAAATCCACATATTTTCCTTCTGTATCCCTTTTTCAATTCAAAATGACTAGGTGGCTTTATTATAGTAACCTTTTTCTACTAAGAACAGAGACAACCTGCTATTTAATCTAACAGACTATCACAAGAGAACATTAAGAGTAGAATTTTACCACACTATATATCCCTAAAACCAAAAATAAAAAAATCATGAAAGCTTGGATTGAAACACAGTAATAATGCAAGCTTGCTTCTAACTTAGTATGTGGAAAAAAAAACAATTGATAAGCTGCATTTTGTACCTCTCCAGCCTGCAGTCTGAATCTCTGAAAGGTTTGCTGTCAGGCAGAAAGATACTTGTGTTTTTCTGTTTCTGATTGTTCCATCCCGAAGAACAACTCGCTGGAATCAGGTCACTGCATAAAAACAAAGAACTGTCATTGTTATCAGCTGTAGAGCAGCTTCACCTCTGAGGAGAAGCAAGTTTTCAGCTCCTAGGCTTAGCAGATTGGTAAGAACCACAGGGACCAATTCTACAAATTGCCATTGCTTTCCCTAAGACAGTGAAGGAAAGGGAGTCAGCATCTTGCAGCATTTCCTAATGGTGAAAGCAGCAGAAAGCAGTAGATGGGGAGATAGGAAAAGCCAGGTAAATTCAAAGAACAGAAATAACCATGTGTTGCAGGAAGGAGAAAGCAGCAGTATCAAACAGGGATGGAAAAGCAAGATAAAAAAAAAAAAGCCAGAACACCATGGCATAAACAATTAACAGAGAGCATTATAGTATTTACCTTGTTATTTCTATACCATGTTGTACTGTCATTACTTCATCGTTGTCGCCTAAGGTCTCCCACTCTGAACAATTTGAAAAAGCCTTCTGATGTCCCGATTCAGTAAAACTGAAAATAAAACGAAAAGGTCTGAAACCATGGAGCTTTGTATCGTAGTTTCTCCTAATTCTTCACAGGATAAGGGGCTAAGTAGAGGAAAAAAACACAACTGTATACGCATTTTTACTAAGGTTTGTGAAAAAAAGCTACTTATCCCCCCATCTCCGCCCACTTTAACTATTGCTCCATTTCTGTAGTTCTGACACAACTTTATACATATACAGTTAAACCTCATTCTCCTTTATTAACTTACTTTCCTGGAAGACTTTTACACCAAAACTAGGAAGGGGAAAGAAGAAATAAGACCAAAATCAATTACTAGAGTAGAAGTTTAATTCCTGAGCAACTTTAAAAAGGTATTAATTAGCCTTTTTTATGTACTTTTTATGTACTTTTGAACATTACGAACTCTTTACGTACTTTTGAACATTAACCTGACACTGTCCTAGTCCCAGGCTAGGTAACCAGTTCTATTGTTCCAGAAGCACTTTTTCTTCATACTACCTTTCATAAGCAGGGAAAAGCTTAATCAAAATACAGAAAGGATATGAAAAGAGAAATTTTCATAAATACAGTTTCTCTGTAATATCTGTAGTAAATTTAACAGGGTAGTAATTTAATAGGCAGCAAGTTTCAGTATTTGATGACAGACTTGTGAATACACTTTTTTTGTGCATTCCATTCCTTTACTATAACATTCATGAACTTCTATATAGCCAAACTTCTGCATGCCAAAAGGTAGAATGCAGCGCATGTAACACGTACAGGAAGTAACTACTGCAGAGCCACAATAATTTCAGAATTACAACCACTGAAGCAGAAACCCCATTCCATGTGGAATCAAGAGCAAGACATTAATGTTGTCTAAACATATACACAAGAGAACACCTGCCCCAAAATGACCTATGCTGTATCTCCTGATGTTTTCTTCAACTTTTCAATAGATCTCTCTTCTAAATATATCCAATTATACAGCATAATTATTCTGGAATGATTTCCTGTCCTCATTAAATCACATATGTTTACATAAAATTAAAGCTATTAGCGAATGGAAGGATAACTTCCAGTTATATTCCAAAAGTCTGTAATACGAATGGATCATTTCATACCTTTCCAGCGCATGGTACATATGCATATAATGGCTTTTGCCCTTTGAAACCACAGAAGGGTCAGGATTGTTTCGTTTTCTGCGTTTCCATACTGGAGAACAATCAGGAGAGCAGGAACTACAAAAATAAAGTGTGGATTTTTACACAGTATTTTTCATCTGTGTTTAAATGTTTATCAGTTTTGCCAAGTAAAACCATGTGACGCATGGGAAGATTTTTTTTCTTTGTGGTGTGATCCTTCAGTCATAACATAAGAATACCGAAGAAGAAAATGGTTCAAATTTAGTAATCACTCCATTGTGTTCTGAAAACTGAACCCAGTCACAATTGCCCAAGGAACTCCAGTGAGCTTGCAAGTGGAACCATTTTCAGCACACATAACTGAACAAAGTATTTCAGTAGAGAGGTAAGTGCATGGGGTGCTTCAGTTTTACACTCTCTCCTGTTCTGCTGACAAGCACAGTACTGCTAAAACACAGAAGCAGAAAGAATGCTGCTCTCTTCCTCTGTTCATCATACAATTCTGTAATGCTAGTAGTTTTTCCACATTCCATGCTCTGTACCAGAGATGGCCTACATTCAGCAGTGTAAAGGTGAAGCTCAGTCCCAGCATCAACTGCTCCCTCACTAAACACTTCCTATAAAAAAAAAAAAAAACTGACAGCAACAACGTGTATTTAGTTATCTCAGTAAGTGATCAAAGATTTGTTTCATACCTCTCTGGTGCATAGTCTGTCTGTCTGTGTTGGTTTCCACACTCATTTCTCTTCAGCTTTTCTTCAAGTATAGGGAAAACAGAATCATCATGATCTCCACAAAACCATTCCTGAGAGCTGCCTGAGGGTTCTGTATTACTAAAAACGGAACAAAAAAAAAACTGCATTTAAAACACTACCCAACTAGCTTCCTGCTCCAAGAAGACACACAAGCTGCAGTGGTTAATGGCTCATCTCATAGTACACCCAAATGGTGCGAACAACTGCAGCTTCCACTGCAGCTCAATCACAACACATCTAAAAACTATTTACACACTGCAGTTACAATGCTTACAAAAGTACATTCACTCTTCTACTCCCACTTTACTAGTCCAAAACTTGTAAAATATGAAGTGGTGCGAGTGAACAAAGCTAGCCTTGTTACAGAAATTCAAAAGGTATGAAAAAAATAAAAAAAATCCATCTTGAACGCAGTTGCCAGTCTCTAGCAAAGAACACACAACTCTCTCTAATCTTCACAGAATTCTTGAATTCTCTCATGTATCATTATCGCAGGACAGCGGTTCTGCTGACATCAGAAAAAGGAATGATAGAAAGCTTGTCAAGGTCAAGGAACAGTAACAACCAGATTTCTATTTGTGCTTATCCCTTTCTAAGATAATTTTATCTTATGCTGACCAGTGTAAATGCACAGTGGAATAATGTATACTACTGCAGAGAGACCAAATGCGTTCTTCCTTCAAGTGGAAGGAGATTCATCAGAGATGCATTTAGACTAAGTAAAATTGACTTGAAGACTAACAGAATTCAAAAATTAAAGCAAGGTTTTCAAGTACACTCCCATTCCTGAGACTGAGTCTCATTTCCTCTCCTGCTCCCAGGTAGGAACACTCTGAAGGAAACAGAGTCTTCCTGTGAAGCAATAGGTGTGCTGATCAATTCACCAAGACATACACTGGCTGCAGATCCCAGGTCTCTTCAGCAGGAGGATCCCACGCGTGCAGCGCTATCTTCCACAGCCTGATCTGCTGGTCCCAGGATCTACGGCTGTACTTCTTAAATTTGTTGGGTGTTCTAGGATGCACTCCCGGTATTCGTTGATTCCTGTAAATACACAGCAGTGTTTGTACTTCAAGATACTATTTTTGTTCTTCAAAAAATCCTGTCCATCAGATAAAGCAAGGAGCAGTGGCCTAATAGTTTTCCTAATTGTAAACACACCGAGATAGGTATATTCTAAAGCATTGTTGACACCAGACTGCACAAGCAACAACCAAATACTGAATCAGACCAGAGGTTCATCCAGACCAGCAAGACACCAAAGCAGGTGCCTACTGGCTGCAGACAAACATGAAACCAAAGAAACATACCTCAGCAGCATCTGGATACTTTTATCTCACACTTTGTGGATCTCATCCAGTTTCTTTGTACTTACTATTGTACAGGGCATAGCTGGGATGGAGTTAGCTTTCTTCATAGGAAGCCCTGCTGTGCTGTGTTTTGGATTTATGGCTAAACAATGTTGATAAGAAACTAATATTTTGTCTCTTTTTTTTTCTCCCCTAATCTGCCCATCTCCCTCCTGCAACCAGTAAGCTGGGAGCAGGCAAGAAGAGGGGAAAACAGATGTCACAGCTGAGTCCAATTGCCTGAAGCAGTATTCCGTATTATGTAATATCAAGCTCAGCAACAAAAACTGGGGCAGAGGAATGAGAGGACTTTCAAAGTGGTTGCTTCTCAGAGACCAGCAGGCTATCAGGGTTCTTGTGGGAGGCAGTAAGTGATCGCCTTTGCATCCAGCAAGTTTCCCCCTCCTCCTTTCCATCACCTATTAAATTTCTCTGATCTCAGTTCATGAGTTTTCTTAATTTTGCTCTCCCTGTTCTCTCTCCAAGCCACTGGGAAGGGGGTAGTGAGCAAGGAGCTGTGTGGGTACGTGGCTGCCAGGGGTCAACCCACAAGTGTCTTCACTGAACACTTCTTCCACTGTTGTCCATGCATTATTACAAGGTGGATTGCTCTACTTCTAAATAGCATTTTTGCTTTGGGAGCGTGGAGAGCCAAGTACCCACATGCTCCAGGTAATACACAAATGGTGTGCCTTTCCTGAATCATCACTGGGTAGATGCTGTAACAATGCTGTCTGGGATCAACCAGTGACTGGAGGGAGTATTTCTCAGATGGTACCTCCAACCCAGACCCGGACCACCACTGCTAAGTTCACTCAAACCCTGGCTCCAGTACAAAATACTGTTCATAGGAACAAAATGAAATAATGCTTTAAATCACACAAAGCACCTTTACCTCAACTAGTTCTCCCTACCACCTTCACACATCAATATAATCATCCACAGCAGTTTTGCTACCATTTTGTAAGATAAATAGATCCCTGCTTAAGAACAGTATTATTAACTGCCCTGTTAAAATGCCACCCAGAAAACTTTTTAAATAGTTTATCATTTTTTTTCCCTCCTCAATGCTGTTCTCACCTTTCCCTGTTTTCCACCTACAATTTAACTGATTGCAGCACAGCTACACAGCAGCCAGGCACCATCGTAAGACTGGCTGCAGTCCTATCACCAATGACACAGTGACAAGCAAAACCACAATTCAAAAGGCAGTCTGCAAGTCTGAAGAAAGAACTTCACTGAAGATGCGATCATTGTACTGTGGAACGTGTGATCATTTATGACATCTGTTGTTGATATTTAATCAAGTTTTTAATATTTTGTTCAACAGAAAGCATACTGCACTTACTGCGCCGGCTAGCAATTTTCACCATAGACTCTTAAAGGCAAAATCGAGAGAATGCAACTCCAAGTATCAAGTCACATTAAAACCAAACACTCTACGTAACTACCTCCAACACTAAAAACCAAGAACACAGATGCACATCCACATGTTACTGCAGAGTAGTTTCTGAATCTTGATAGGTCTGCAGTAAGCAGAGGAGACTAGATAAAAAGTCTTCAACTTCCATAATTCATATAGAAAAGCCTGAAGTGGAATGACAAAGAAGACAAGAAATCCAAGTTTTGGTTTCAGTTAGTTACTGACAAATCACTGAAGATTAGTTGCTCTTACCAATACTTAAATGCAAGGCTTCATTCATTCCTCAAAGATAGCATTTCCTGGTATCAATTAACTTCATAATGGGCTACCAACAGTCACCAGAAAGGTCTCATTAAAAATCTGATTACTACAGATTCTTTTTTTCAAGCATGATTGCCACTATACCAACAGCAATACACAAATACAGTATCTAGCTTTAAAACTTCACTGACTAAATTTGTTCCTATACAAGGAATACCTGGCTTAAAGAATTGATTCAAGTTTTCTTCGCTTACCATTCCTATTACTTCAAGCAAACTAGATCTGTGTGCTGACCTACACATATGTCAGGAAAACAAGCAAGCATTTGGAAATGTGCAACACAGTACAACTTACTTGGGAACTTCTTTAATATATCTGTCATATGCAAGTGTGTTCTTTCCAAAATTGATCTGTTTTTGTCTTCTCCTCAGAACCACTTCATCTGTTTCCCTTTCAGATGGATTAGCAGAATCATTTGAAACAGAACTTAAAAATAAAAGTTAGAATGAGACTGTTGTAGAGCTATTAAGGTGCTTTTCAAGTCACATAGAGTCTGCAACTGCAATGACAGACAGCGGGCACAACTCTTACTTCTTTAGTGTACAGAGCTGAAATTTGGACTAACCAAACCAGCCACTAGAACAAACTGCCTGGGGTTTTCTAGGTTAATGCAATTGCTCAGGTTTGTGATATGCAGACATACTTGAGGCTACTTAGCGTCAGAGCTGCCTTACTACAAGCTTATGGCTATTCCCACAACAAGGAAATCAAGTTGTGCATGATTATTGCATGCATGTGTAACAACCTCCTAGTATGTATTAAAACATTTTCAGCTCAGTAAAACAAAGATGGATAATATTAAGGCTTGAATGACCTCATAGCCATTTCTCTAAGCCTAGAAAATTGGTTTTCATTTTCCCAACTCACTATCTCTATTTTCTTGTACAGACAATTGTAATAAATATGACATTTAACCTGAAAAGGAAAAGAACTTGCAATAATCACACAAACAGCTTCTGAGTTCTCCAGGCTACTCTCTACTTAAGGTTTCCTTCAGGCTTGATATGAAAAAGCCTGCCTGTATTTCAAGTCTTCATTAATGCATGTGAAGTAGTTGTAAATCGTCTACTGAAAATCATCACGATGGTTATTGCTAAAACCACACAACAGTATCTTAGTAATTATTCAATACGTACTTTGTCATTTTCCTAGCCGATATTCTCATTGTTTTGCCTTCTCCAATTCCACCTTCCCAGTCAGGGCAATTATAAAGAGGCTGAGAATCTTCTGCTGTCACAGAGCTGTAAAATCAGAACTCTACATGAACATTTGTTGCTCAAATGTATTTAAGTGACAGAACCTTCAGCAGTGGACAAACACAGCTTCCTCCCCAGCTGTAACACCATGAGAGTGCTCCTACTCCATTTCAGTTCAAAGTCAAACTAATTAAAACATTTCAGCTTAAGTCACCTTCTGTGGTGATATAAAATAATTGGGTTAACTTTGAAGGAAAAGGAAACAGTCCAAGTTTTATATCAAAACATAGACCTCAATCTCTTAAAATATTCCCAGCTTAGCTACTGCAAGTAGTTCTCTCTACTGCAGTTCCATCAAAGAAAACAATAAATGAAATTATTTAAGGTCAAAAATCTTTCATTGGCAAAGGACTTCATAAAGCACAGGAGAAATGGAGTAGATTAGAGAAATGTCCATCACCCAAGCAGAACTAAGATCCTGACAGACACCTGTAACATTTCAGGCTTTACTGGCACACCATTTCGAGAATGTAAACTCTGCAACATAAGGACAAGAAGAGAGCCAGGAAGCTGCTTAATAACTAGTGGATTATTGATATATTCTGAGTGAAGTGACACACACCTGTTACAGTTAAAAAAACACAGTAGACAAAAACTGGAAAATGAAGCAATATCCTAGAGCAGTCAGAACTTTTCAGACTGAAGTCTGCCCACTTCTTTAAGCACTAATGCCTCAACTTTTAACATAAAGTAAAATAAAGTAGATTAATTTACAGATTAACTTCCCTGAATTGTTTTGCATCAACAGCTGAAGTTACCATCGATGCTGTTAAAATAATTTTAACACTACATGGCATGAAGATCCAGCACGAAGGAACTTATCTACTCAACCAAAAAGAAACAAAATGTTGCTAACACATCCATTTTGATTTGCAATCATAACATTTTTTTTTTTAAATGACAGCATCAGAGACATAGGAAACACTCCTGAAGGTAAGATTATTAAGATTATTTTTTCTAACCCCTTCAAATAATTTATTAACTGAAACAATATCAAACACACCATTGGTAAGAGCCACCTTCATATAATGCAGTACTCGGAGATGTACAAATCACAGAGAAGTTTCCATGTATCTTCAGTAAAAGATTTAACCTCTCCTAACTTGTGTTCTATGCAGTATTCTGCAGGTATCCAAACATTCACATCTCATACTCCCTGTCAGACATCAAGTTACCAATTTCAATCAGTTCTTCTGTCTGAGGTCTTTAGAATAGCCAAGAAGCAAAGCAAAATACTCATGGAACTACCTACCTATAATATTTGATTTCATCAAGTTATTATCAACACTAGACTGGAAAGAGAATTGTTATTTACTAAAAATTGCAATAAAGCTGAATGCACTGTCAAGGGAATAGACTCCATCATTGTTTGCCCCACTCACACAAAGATGCACAAACAAGCAAAGCATAAAAATTAACAGCATATAGCTTCCATGGGAGTTTTATAATAACACTGAAAACATCAGTAATAAAGAGCTTAAGCTACTGCTTCAGTATATACCATTTCTTTCTTTCATAAGCATTACTTGCTGATGTTACGGCATGTAGTTCAATTGGCCAAACTGAACGGTCTACTGTTGCAGATGCAGTTTGTTAACAGCGTGCTATGGTATTATAAGAAAACATTTAATGCAATCACATCCCAAACTTCATTGAATTGCTTAAGACAAGTGTGCCAAGTGAGTATTTAAACAAACTTGACATGTATTCCTTACCTCTCCAGCCAGTGGTCTAAATGACTACATTGATATCCATCAATCCCCAAAGAATCTGAATCATTCCAGCTTCTACATTTCTGTTCTTGTTGCCAGTAGTCCGGATCCTGCATATAACTAGAAAATAAGAATTTTCATCAAGTCACGGGGAGCCACTGAACACCGACTATGTAAAACAGTATCATCATTTATAGTTATAAAATGCTGATTACTTTGGCACAGAGATATGCAATTAGTGCCAAATTATTCTTTCAAGCAATGCTAACTTAGATTACGGAGAAAAGGGTCTTTTACTACTGCAGTTATGACATCTAAATTTTAAAAAAGACTGTTCATTTTTAGAAGAGCAGAAGTACCCTTTATCTATTTTCAATAAAAAGGGGGAAAACACAACTGAAGCCCTCCAACAGTGTTTAGAGAACTACTGTAATGTGCCAACATTCACAGACAGTCTGCCATACATTAGATTACATTTATATACAATCCTATTCATCATTTAACTCTTGGAAGAGCCAAACATACAGAATTATCACTTCAATACAGGAAGCAGGCCCTTTAAAGAGAATTAGGTCAAACGTTGACATGGAAACACTTTAACGCAGGAAATAGTTCACCAGGCACTGCCTTGGGGTCCTCACAAGCACTGAAGGAGCTAGAGTGGGGCACTTGTAACAGGCTGAAAGGACAGCCCAGGATTGCTGAAGGATTAAGGTACCTAATTTTTCCTTGCCTTCCTCCTCAATTCTGGCGGCTCTGACGTCTTAAATGATAGGTTACTAAATAAAACAGCTTCACAGCCGTGGCTTCTGGGGTAAGAACCTGCAGGTCTGCCAGCACCTCCCCAAGAGGCTGAGGCCGTGCTGCCGGCTCCACACTCCGGGCACGCAGACCCTGCCCCCGTAAGGCAACTGCGCTTTTTTAAATCAAAAAGTGAAAGCGAGAGAAGGAGTTTGTTATTGTAATCCCGGATTAACAGCCTAGGCTTTCTTCCTCCACCCAGACTCGCTGTGGGAGCTCCCGGCTCCCAGAGGGCTCCAAGTCACTCATTTACTCATCATGAATCGCACAACGTTTACTCCTCATCATGAATCCAGGCAAAAGGACGCTTCCGACACATTCCTTTTCGCAAAGATGGTTAAAAGACAAAACGTCTCCCTAGTCACCTATGACAATGACTACCCAATTAAAACACCTGAAACAAGCAGCAAACAAACCCCAACCAAACCCCCGCGCCCCTCAGCACCGACCCTAAAACACACCACCTGAAAACCGTGCCAACACCACCAAGGCAAAACAGCACCTTTTCTCCTCGCGACCACGAACCGAGCCCCCCCACAACCCCAGCTCCCCCCAGAAGCCGCCCTGAGGGAGCCATACCCTCACCCCCAGCCCTCCCCGGCCCTCCGGGGGGCTCCCACCTGTGCAGCCCGCCGGCCCCCCCGCCGCCAGCAAGGCGCGGCAGCCCCCGCCGCCCGCCCGACATGGCTGAGGCGAGCCCCGCCGCCGCCGCCGAACATGGCTGCCGGCCTGCCGCAGCGCGCAGGCGCAGCAATGGCTGCCTGAGGGGAGCCGGGGAGCGGGCCGCTTTGTCTTGTTTTATGCAGCCCTCCTCAGAGTATTCTCATGCTGAATATTCCTCACAGGAAAATGTATAAAAGAAGGGGAATTATCAGGTATTCCTTCAGGAGAAGGTTAGTCCTTCTTACATTGTCATCATATTCTGAGCAAAAACCACAGCAATAAATTGGTCTGCTTTCCACCCACCCACAGTTTTAACTGCTAAACATAATTTAAAAATGAAAACCAGAAGTCTTTCTTGCATAAAATCAACTGTGTTTTTATTCATCTCTTCACTAACTTTTAAAATGAACTACATGTATTTGTTAAGCCTTTAACTTAAAGGCTATCCAAATAACTCTGTTTTAAAATAGATAAACTGTTTGGAACAAAAAGCAACACAAACAACAAACCTTGTGGTATATCTTTGGAAGAAAATGTCTCAAAGTGCATGTCAAAGCTTGGATGTTCATATCTCACCTCTTCAAATATCTCAAAGTCAACATTTCTTAAGAAACATCACTCATCAAGTACTTGTGTAAGTTTAGGCTGACTGGAATGCCTAGCTGTGGTCTACAATGCTTCAGCACAACAAAAATACTGGATTGGAGATGATCACATAATAATCAGGTATTCTTGTTGCAGGTTTTGGCAAGCCTCCTGGTAAACAACTGCATTTATAGCATGGATTCCAACTATATCCTGCTTAGGCAACATGCCTTTTGTGGGTTGCCAAATTATGCCTGTCACTTACAAACATTTCATCAATATTACCTGGAATGTTACAATTACAGAAAAACAAACAAAACACAACTGTGGAAATAAATAATACATATAGCCACTGCCCATGTACTCAGAAACACCTGTTCAGCTGCAGTGCATGTGGAAATTTGGGCTATATATGTCTACATACGTATGTGGTATTTACACCAACACTATGCAGCTACATATAGGTTGTCTTACTGTAATGACATTACATGATGTACTGCAGTTTACTAACATTATCTACCTACAGGTTAGTGATGTGGAAGAACATACACGCAGCTGAAAAAGGAACTCTAAGTCACTCGTAATTCAAGAAGTTTTTATTCTTAAAGTAAATATTTTAGCCCATACTATTACTTGGTTCACTTTTCTCTTAGAAAATTGCTGTAAAAAGAACAATTCTAAACCTTACCCCTATGTTTAAGGAACATATGGTTGGGTGGGAGGCAATGTATTTATTTTGTACTGCAAGCAGAGATTTTTTCCCTAAAAACAGCCTTGTGTCATTTTTTGTCATAGGTGTCATTTTTTTTTTTTTGCAATGAGGACCTGAAGCTATCATGAAGACAAATTGCTATTTTTTGCTATATAAATTTCATGTTCAGTGAATTATGCAAGACAAATAAGATTATCAGAAGACCTGTGTTAAGAAATCTGTCATAGTTTTTCCTTCTACTGTCTCTTAGAAGAAAATTTCATACAGATTTTTAACAAGTTAGTTCTGTAACATGGCCTTTAAAAAGCTTACCAACTTTGGAGGCATACCAGATGATTATAAGAATTTAAACTTGGAAAAATGCTTGTTTTAAGTAATTTAAGACAGGCAGTATTATTAACATAAATCATCGTTTTATTTTTGTAATTGTAACAAAGTTTTCTTAGAGGCACTTCTGTGGACAGAACACTACCATAAAAAAGATGCTACAGTATTATACATTTATGACTATTACTTTGCTGTATTGTCATACTGGCAAAAGAAACAAGATGGGTAAAATCAAAGTTCCACTGAAAGGAAAACTTTCAATCAATACAAAGAAGATAGAGTTATCTAAAGAAAAACACTACTGCACAAGCAATTGGGAGACTAACGCTCTTACAACATGAGATATTACTGGCAATTGACTTTTTTTTTTTTTTTTGGAAAATACCTGCAACTACATGTGCTTATTGTCTGAAGTTCTCAAGGCCTTTAGATTCTAACTTCATACATCATTACAATAAATATTTTTATTCCAAATAGGAAAAGAGATGTAGGAATTGACTTTCAGTGACAGAGTCCAGAATCCTACCTTCCCTTCTGCAATTTCAAGGACCATATCCCTTATGTCTGTGCCATATTATGCAAACTAACCGTTAAGTAAATGATACAAAATGCTTATTTATGAAGTCTACTGTATAGTAAGAAGGTGCATGTCAGGTGACACCACCTGGTTCTGTAGGACTCTTCCAAAGGTTAAAAAAAGTGCTGCAGAGAGACTTCTTCAAACTTTCAAGTAACTTTTCTACAAAAGTACTGGAAAATTCACTCATCAGCTCCTTGATTTTCTACTAATATTCAGACTTGACAACAAAACCGAAACTCAGTTTTATGCTATTCAGATGGCACATGCCATTTAAGATAAAACTGAAATGCCAGTCTCAGTGTTAAATTTTTACTCTTTATGATCCAAAACAACAGGTAATGAAAACCAGAAAAAACACTTGTTAATAGGCAGTACAGATAACTATGTAGTAAAAGTTGTATATGTAACAACTGAGATATACTCAGTTAGTGTCCTTAAACTCAAGTTTGGTCTTTTATAAGTGCAAATTTAAAAACAAACAAACAAGAAAAAAAAGTTCCTCCACCAGCAATACAATATAGTATGTCAGACCTCAAATGATGCTGTCTAATCTGTTTTCAATTCCTTATCGCTCTCCAAAAGATGGCTTAAAGCCACATACATAACCATTTCCCGACCACATTATTTTAATTGGAGTTTGGTGCGTTCAGCATACATCCTATGGCTAGGCTGATACTAGAAAAATCTTCTGTGGTTGCACTTCCAGTACTTGTACTATTTTTAACACCCTGCTACCTATTACTTCTCAGAGCAGTCTTGCTTCTCAACGACGTCAAGACTTTTTCAGTTAGCCACTGGCATGTCACCTGTGCTTCTGAGTTACAGAACCTTCTGATTACACACTGTATAAGGGAAGCATTAGGGCTTTCATTCTCCTAGACCAAAGCATTAAACGACTCCTTTCTCTCACCATTTGCCCCACCTGTCTGCCAGAGGTTACTGCTCCTCTAAGATGGACTACCTGGATAAGCAAATACCTGCATCTCAGCCACTGCAGTGCACAGATCAGTGTGAGAACTCACACACATTCTCCAGCACCTTGAAGCTTTTCACCAAGCAGTGTGACAAGCAATCATTCATTGAAGGATCTGATGGACATACAAAACAGTAAGCACGACATTTAGGTCCAGGAGAAGGACTCTCTTAAATTTATGGAAAATGCTTTGATTTAAATTTGCAAATTATCCTGGTGCAGACTGTATCAGGGAGTGTGCATCAGTACCCTCTGAATGTTAAAACACTGAATACTGCTTATGAGTAGTCTTGAAAGTGCACACCTGAAAAATTCTGATTAGTGAAATGAATGATGGTCATTCTTGGGGCATCTAGCATGACAACTTATACCTCTGTGATCCCGGCATCTCTTTCAGGGAAAAGGTTACCTTTCAAAACTTAAAGGCTTTGAAAAAGCTGAGCACTCTTTCAGAGTGATTTGACAGTTTGGATATTGCTGAGCTCCTCTCAACGTAGAAAAAAATCCATCATCTAGAAAACATTGAAACCCTAAGCAATGTAGCTCCTGGAAACCAACAGATTTAATGACGCACAGCATTAGCAGCGTTAAGCAAGCAGGGTACAGTTCTGAATCCTTCTGTTGTTTGAAATAAATATGTCCATCAAAAAAATAAACTAGATGCATTTGGAATAAAAAGTCCTGTGGGAATTGCATATCTTCAGGAACTCAATTCCCGAGTTTACAGAAACCCATCCCCTTTACAAATGGAGGGGACCAGCAGAAGGAACACAACTGGAATACTTACTTGGTGAACACTCGCCAAGATGAATAATAACTTGACAGATTAAATAAAAACAAAGGTATCAATGAAGACTAACCAAAGTCATTTTTTTTTTTCAGTTAGCCCTTTATGAAAGAATCAGAAATACCAATGTTAAAAAGAGAATACTACTGCAAACATAGATGGGATAACCGTATTCCATCCATGACATAAAATATTGTAGTTCCAGAAACTGACATCTGATTAATAAAAAAACAAAGACACAGGTAAAAATGGAAAGGAACTGAAAAGATCAACATCCATTTTAAAGGCTGTAAAAGAAAGCTCTGAGTTTGAACTCCTGTAGAATGTGAAGTGTAAGAAAATGCTAACAGGCCTTTTGGCCAAAACCACTATGAAATACATTCAGATTTAAAAAGTTAAAGCATATCCAAGTATTATTCATCGTATTATGCAAACATCTAAAATGCAGAACTTGGCTCGGCAAGTTGGACAAGGCACGCGGCTCGACAGCCAGGTCTCTGGGTGCTGCTGATCCTGTCGGCTAGCAAACCATTTGCCCATGCAGGTGAGGCACCACATAGGACGACAGTAGCATTGTTGGCATTCCCCTTCATTTGGCTCCTGGCAGTTCTTGATGAGCTTGATGTTTGCAATAGTCTGCATACACCCTATGCATGGCTCCAGCTCCTGAAGGAGAATAACGTCAGAACTATGAGCCGCACACAATGGCTTGCTATTGCTCTTCAAAAGGCTTTTTGAAAATTATCTGCATACAAGCACAGCAGGAACCTGAGCGGGGCAGAGCCTCAAGGCAGAACTGCCTCATCAGAAGATAGATAGCATGTGCTTCCAGGCTCCAGAGCTTCCATGAGAACACAGACTAATGAATGAGAACAAATTTAGACAGAAAATCCAGAACTGCTGTGTGAAACTGATTAAGCGCAAATGACTGAAAACAGACTTTCTTCAGGTCTCTGAAGATCTCCACCTGTTTCCAGAATACAGCAGCCACATTAAGGTAAACAAGCAGCCATCTTTATCATTCAGACATGCTCTTTTTCAAATAACACAGAAATATACAGTTAGGAAAATAATCAAAGCAAACAGTTCTCACTACTTGTTACCTCAGGTGGTTCCTATCTTCCATGTTTGTAAATAAAAGACATAAATAACAGGAAATATAAGGTCTCCTGAAATCAACAGGCACTGGTCTTGAGGGACCAGAAATTTACTTATTTTTTTTTGGAAACTATTAAAATAATTGGTATTTCCCCACAGTTAGTTATGCCACGTGAACTTGCAGTTGCATATGGAAATCATCTTGCTCTGAAGTGTTTTAGCAATTAGAATCATAGAGTGGTTTGGGTTGGAAGGACCTTAATAAAGATCACCTAATTCCAATCCCCTTGCCACTAAATAATTGATAAACGATAATTAGCATTTCCCACGTGTCTTCCAGCTAAAGCTCTCCAAGAACTTGATGAAGGTCAAAAGACAGCATGCTGAACAGGCAAGGAGATGGGAATCCTGTTCATACTGATATCAGAGATATATAAAATTCTGAGAAAGGCATCTTAACACCTAAATTTGTATTTATATTAAAAAAAAATGGAAATACCTGTCTGTCACTTACCTTTTAAAAAAATTATAATGGCATAAATGAAAAAAACATTGAAGTGCTTACTCGCATTTACAAAACTATCCTTACAGCAGGGTAAGGCCATATTGGTGTTAAGATGGCACTGATACAACAAAAAGCAGCTCTGCTTTGTGGTCTCTGGCTGCCACTTCCACAGCACATCTTCCTTTAACCACATAGGTGGTTTGATTGTGGAACAGATCCAGACAAAAACTAGTCATCTTTCTTAGCCTCTTTTCACCCTAGTCATTTCTCCCAATCAGGTTCACCACAGATAAAGTCTTATGTCAACACTGGGAAAGGAAGAGTGTAGGAAGCAGGGCTGCTTCTTTCAGGGGCTATGTAAGGTTTTAGCTTGAGAAATTAGAGTTTATCTTAGTTTTCAGGCAGGAAAAACTCCAGTGCAGAAAGGTTATCTAACTTTTTCAACATATTCATGGAGCTTCAGAGTAGGGAAAAATCACATGTATTTTTAATGTCAGCATCATATTTTTTGTTGTGTTTTTTATTGTGCAATGTCAAACCAAAATTGAGTAGTTCAGTTGACACTTAAATATGTCACAAATTAAAAGCCCTGAAAACAACTCTAAATAAAAATAAATAAATAGTATCTTTTCTTTAATGTCTCCGCACTGTTTGCTGGCGCTGCAGTCAGAATGCACAACCTCACAATGTGCAGACATATCTGATCCAGCTTTATTTTACCTATTGCATGTAACCATGCAGTGCAGATAATAGAAGCTGCATGATACTGCCCAAGATATCAAGTACTCGCTCCATTAGCTGGCACATCTGCCACAGTCTCACTGCAAGGTCACCAGAGCTAGTTCAATCAATTGCCTCAGTTACACTGAACAGTGCTTTAGTCACGCTTATGATTACAGCACAAGTATACTAATAACCAGGTCTCCACAAAGGTTACTGAAGGAAGGACTCCATGGCCTTATTTACAATTAAAGCAAGCCCCAGTTAAGTATCTTTAATTTATTAGCGGAGAAGATCCAGCAAAACCTGGCTGTCTAGAAAAGCAAGCTGTAATAGTGCAAACTGCCTAAAGCATGGTAACAACAGCTGTTACTCTAGGTCTCTGTAAACCTTCTGAAAATATAACCTCACCATACCCAAATGTTTTCAGGTAAAAGTTTTATGGAAATTATTATAGGAGACTTTCTTCTACTATGCTATTTGTCATGTCTCAAAAATGTAATGTTCACAATACTGTTCATTTCTTAGTAGAAGGAACAGAAGCAGCAGCCGGATCTACCTAATAAATGTTTACTGAAACAGAAGGTGAGCCCTAAGTAAACAGAGTTACCAATTACAGTAATCACAGGCTTACCTATATTGAAAAATATAATTATTACAGTCTCACATGGATAGAAGGTCTCACCTGAGTGCTTGGAACAGAATAAGGCTGGTTAATTTCCACCAGAGAAGTAAAGGTTTCTAGAAATAAATCACTGAGGCTTTGATGGATCACAACATTAGCTGCGTTGCTGATGGGAGCACGGAGCTTTTCTCGGAGCTCCCCATACTCTGTGGAGTTCAGCCTGAAGAAGAAAAGATGGAAAAAAATGTTACCTTGGTTATCTATTCAAATACCTTGATAGTACAGTGCAGAGATTAATATCAGAAAAGTAAATACACAGAGAAGCTATGTAGGTTGGTACATACTAGTCAGAATAAATACGCCAGCAATTATTATATTTTCTTTTGCTGTTTGTTTGTTTCTGATACAACTTGAAACATGATGTCATCCTGCCTGGATCCCAACCTGCATATATAAGTAAGTTCAGGCTTCATGTCCAGACAGTTCTTCATCATATCCTTATCAGATTGCCAACAGGATATTCCAGAGATCAGCTAAAACATCATAAAAGGAAGGCTTTTGAAGTCATTAGCATGAATAAAAATAATGCTGGTACATAAATCATACTTTAACTAGAAAATACTGCATCTGTTTCTGTCCATCTTTTTAATGCCTATTTACTTATACAATAGTACATGTTCATTATAACAATATAGTTCCCTAGAGTTCATTAACTCCCGAGGACAGAAATTACAATTATTATATGATGAGGCATGTATCACATATTGATACAGTACATGTAAGTATCAGAAGAATGACAATCGGTGTAAGTTTCTATGACTGTGTGATACAATTATGGATTAAAACTGAAATTTCACAAAGGCTACAAACGGCTGCTGAATGTGACATGCTCTGATTTAAGGCAGCAGCAGGCTTTTTACACTAGGCTGCCTCTAGTAAAATAAGTCTCCCTAAGCGAGTTGTACAGGCCTTAAGTGGCACAAGACCTTACAGATCCTGTAGTGACACGTTACTGTTGTTACCCGTTTAAATGTAACAGCTCTGAAATGTAGATTCAGAACTCCCAAGCTCGATGTTTCCACTCATTAAACAGCTTTCATGAAGGAGCCCTGGGAACATCGCCCTGAAATTCCTCGGTCGTTCTGCCACCAGCTTAGATCCTGCAGCACAGTGCAACGCAAGGCTAGTTTAGCTTTCGTTCCTGGTGGTCTCCATTGTTTTAACTGCTGTAGGATAATGGAGTTTGCTGACTACAGTGTCTGTGCAAATAACAGAGACCTTTGTATCCACAGAATGAACTCACACTGAACACGCAGAGAAACATGGCCTGCTTACACAAAAGCATTTTTCTTTCAGAAACATCCCACTGTATCTATTTCTGATTCTGCATATATACAATGATCCTACATTTCCTACAGCCTTGAAAAAGGGATTTTTGTCCTATGGTACTTTTCTTAAATACTGGATGACTGCAATCTAACTGATTTGCTATGTTTGATGTCTTATTACAAGAACTTCTAAACAGTCTTCTTGGTGCTGTTCTGTTTAGCCACAAAATTTGGGGTTTTGGATATTTTTTCCCTAAAAGGAATCACCAAGGAAGTCACTGTTTTCTCAACTGGTGATGTAGCTTTATCACCCTGACACTGAAGAACTTATAGAAGAAGATCATTTAGTTGTTTAACACTTATTTGGTCACCTCTCACACAGGCCTGTAGAAGTCTCCTCTTTGGATTCTGTCATGCTCACCTTAACTAACTTCTCAGTTTGAGCAGTTCACCTGGATGTCTAATACAATCGTCTCATGCCTCCCTCATTGTCAGGACCCCTGGGTTCACCTAAACATCTGGTAATGTCTGCTTTTAGTTACCTGGTAAATACATGCTGCTGACTTGCAAATTTACAGCAGACACTCAAATACCTTTTATAAATATGTAGTTGTAGGAGCACAAACATGGCTTTGTGCAATCCTGTGCACATGACACAAGAACAACAAAGACTTTAGCACCATTCTATTCAGTGTTACGGGTTTCTGCAGATCTTGTACTTTTGCCCAGCAACATAGAAAAACGGCTAAAAAAATAGCACAGGCCCTGGGAAAACAATCTATAACATTTCACAGAACATTTAATATGATTTACTGCTAGGAGAATTCATAAATTACAAATGGACCAAAATTATTTCCTTGCTTCAAGGATAGTTGGCTTGCTCAGGGAGATCTCTTTTGTCCAGTGACAAAGCTACAAGCCTTGACCAGGAGAGGGAAAAAAGACAATAGCCAGTTTTAGACAAAATCATTTTTTTTTCCCCCCCCCCCCCCCCCCAAATTTTGTGAGACCAAAGATTCAGAGATTCTCCCTTTCTTTCCTGTTCTTCACCTTTCACTTATGTTTTTCCAGTTACTTCTTTCTGCATCCAGAACAACCCTTTTCCTAAGAGAGGACCAAATGGGGCAGTCCCTCTGTTTAACCGTTGTTCATTTATTATTGTAGGTACGTGAATCTTTCTAAACAATCTTTCTTTGACACACCACATGGTAGAACTGTGCACACAGCATCTCTGAACACCAGGCAGGGAGCAAAAAGGAAGGGGCAAGACCCAAGGAGTCTTCAGATCTGCCACAATCACACTCCATCAGCACCATCAAATACCATATATATAACATAACAGGGCAGCATATTTTGTTTTACCGAATATCAAACGCCTTCACGTAGGGATTAATACTGGCAACACGGATGGTGAGGAACTGCACAGGCATATTTGAGTCTGGCGTGAGCTCATGCTGTCTGGAGTCTGTCACTGTCAAATGAATGTCCTGCTGCTGGGCGACATGTAAACAGTAGGTGGTCACCTTGATCACCCACGTGTCCGTAACGATCACCCTCGCTCCTGGGGCTCCAGTAGCAAATTTGTCGATTCTCCTAAATTCTGTATTGATGGAAGAAGCCACTGCCCTCCATCCTGACTGTGGGAGAGCATGAACAGCGAGCGTCCGGGCTAACGGATGGTTATTCCAGCCCTTCCGTGACCAGTAATATGCCAGAGCACCAGCCACTGCTGGAAAGAGAACGGCGAAAAACAAGAAAGTTTTCCATCCACTTGAAGCCAGGTAGAAAAAATAAAGATGTTTTTCAGGTGCAGCAAAGCACATACCAAGGTAATAACCTGCAAGGAAGAGGAAGCAGTTAAGTACACACGTAAAGACACACCCCTGGATCTTACAGTTAATCTAGCCAGTGAGCTCACCCCCAGGACAGCTGTAGGATGGTATCTGTCGTCCTAAGCAATTTCATACTTCATACCCTTACCTGTCACTGAGTTTTACTAGAAATACATCACTCAAGGAAGCCGATTTGAGTTTCCTGGTTAAATAAAAACCTATTTTTTTTTTTTTTTTTTTTGTAACAGCATGGATGCAGCCAGGTGGTTTCAAAGCTTAGCGTTCCAAAGAAGCCGGAAAGCTCCCGCAGCGAAGCGCCACTTTCCCAAGCCGCCCGCTGTCACGGAGCTGCCCACCTTCCCGCACCCAAGGGTGGGAGGCGGGTGCCAGCCCCCTTCTCCCCACCGAAGCCGGGTGTCTCACCGAGGGGCAGCAGGGAGTGAGCCAGCAGCGTGCCGGTGCTGCGCCGCAGGTGGTACTGCACGAAGGCCGCGTCCTCGCTGCCCAGCCAGGCGGCCAGCAGGCTCTGCACCGTCAGCCCCGCCGAGCGCACCTCGTCCGGGGGGAAGATGAAGCAGACGGCGAACACCACGTAAGCCAACGTGAAGGTCACCGCCGGGCTCTCCATGCTGAGCCGCCGGGGCACGGCACGGCTCGGCACGGCCCGGCTCGGCCTTGCGAGGCTCCCTGGGAGATGTAGTCCTGCGGGCTCGCCAAAGCCGTGCTGCCACGGCACGGCCCCAGGAGATCGATGGCCGTGGGGAGGCTGGGCAGGGCCAGGAGGGGTTGGGGTTGCTCCTCACCCAAAGGCTCTTGCTGTCACGTCACCTGCAATCTCCATCCCCAGCAGCCAGACACGTGAATGCGGGGATGCTGAGCTGCATGAAGTTCATAAACTTTTAATTGTACGCTGCGCAGGCCCGGCGGATGAAATTAATTAAAGTTCTAAACGCAGAAGAGCGCCGTATGAAGATAACATCTGTCTGAATGTTTTACTTAAGGCTCCAAAAAATAAAAATAATAATAATAAAAAACTTTTTCTCCAGACTTCCTGTTGTGTTTTACGTAATATTTTCTTTAGAGGATGATCAGCTAAGACCTTAGTGGGAGGCAGATTTAAAGGTACATTTGTACACTCCAAAACACAGTAGAGTCCTGGCTGTGATTTCTGGTTACTTCTGAAATAGAAAATAATAATAATAATAATAATAAAAATAGCCACAAGAATGCCTGCTTCTCTCAGAATGCAACAACCCCCCTGCCTGCACCCTGTAGTAACCATGAACTGCAACATTTGTCTGTTATAAAGAAAGGGGAAATTGTGTAATTGGAGAAGCACAGAAAAGAAACCCTTGTGCAACATTTTAAGCTGCTACTGAGGAGGAACCAAGTAAATAGGAAATGCAGCCCCCACCATGTGAAATCTTATGCTGGCAGATGGTTGCTGTGTTACTGATGTTGCTGGGGATCAGGAATTCAGGGTTGTTTAGTGATTCTTGAATAAGATTGCTGCATCAATACAATTAAACTTGGATTGTGGGCATATTATTTCATCCTAAAAGGCAGCATTGTTACAAAGTTTATTGTTTTAACAATTACTTCATTGTTGCTGTCTAATGACTCAGCTGCAAGAACTATTTTAATTCATGGGCTGGACTATGAAGATAAATAATAAAAATAAGCTTGTGAAGCCTTTTTTTTTTTTTTTTTTTTTAGTCAGAGAAACGTTGAAGCAGAATAACTGAGACGTTGTGGAAGTTACTGTGCCTGTGGGAGGAGGGAGGAGAGGCAAAATACTCTAACAACTACCTGGGACAGTTGTGCAAAAGTCCTGAAGCTCCATGTGGCTTTATTTATCAACACAGATTTCTCAACAGAACCAAAATTTAAACGTGGATGCAAAACTTTTCAAACTTCTGAGCTGATCCTGCATTATTTTCTGTATCAGCAAATTTTATTTATTTTAAAGGAACTTAATGGGAAACAAACAAACAAACCCCGTCACATGGCATTTCGTGAGCTCAGCACAGGCGTGACTCACAGGGGATGCTCTGGGTTTTTACTTCCAGTGTCCTCTCAAAAAGTCAGCCCGTTGTAGGCTCAGACCTGACCCCTCCAGTCACCTACACAGAGAATATTTGTCTATACCTGTAATTTTTACCCATTTTTGGTTTTATGCGGACATCAGAGTGCGTGTAGCACAGACTGGTGAGCACAGGCTGGCACCTGCCATGAAAATCCCTATGGGCCTTCAGCGCTTTGCAGCAGCCCTCTTAGCTCACTTCCTTCTGCTGCAAGTGGGTTTTGGGTATTAAAATGTTGGTTTTGTAAAATGTCACACCAAAAAGCGGAGTTAATTACCACAGGTTTTACAGCCCCGAGTCTCTGATCCCAGAATATACTTCAGTCCTGTGGAGCCCGAGCTCGGGGTGTCAGTAACACCACAAATTCCTCCTGAAGAACACCAAACACCGAGTTTTCTCCCCCCAGAACCAGCAGGTGCTTCCTTCCCCTAGCGGGAAGCGGCACTGAGCAACTCGGCCCTTACAGGCCGCCGCGCGGCGCCGTGGCGGAGCGCCGCAAACTACACTTCCCAGCATGCCTCACGCGGCAACACCCCCTTCCGCGGTGCCCTATTGGCTTAGAGCCCTTCTATCCCCGCCCCACCTGGCAGCGCGCTTTTCCGATTGGCTATGGCGTTCCGAGTGCCACTTCCCATTCGCCGGCTGGAGCCGCCGTTGAAATTTGAAATCCTGAGGCGGCCGCGGCGGCGGTAGCGGTGGAGGGGGGTTGGTGCTTGCTGGGTCTCGCTGGATGCGCTGAGGGGGCTCGGCCCCGGGTCCTGCCGGCAGGTAGGGCTGCGAGGGGATTGGGGGG